>NC_044568.1:53700835-53933335 GCF_007565055.1 Rhinopithecus roxellana
ACCTGGCTAATTTTGTATTTTTAGTAGAGACAGGGTTTCTGTATGTTGGTCAGGCTGGTCTTGACCTCCTGACCTCGGGTAATTCACCCACCTCGGCTTCCCAAAGTGCTGGGATTACAGGTTTAAGCCACCATGCCCGGCCTGAAGTATTATGTTGTAATAAAAAGTTCAAAAATAAGATATAGGGGCCAGGCACTGTGGCACACACGCCTATAATCCCAGCACTTTCGGAGATCGAGGTGGGTGAATCTCTTGAGCTCAGAAGTTTGAGACCAGCCTGGCCAACATAGCGAAACCCTTTCTTTGCTAAAAAACAAACAAACAAAAATTAGTCGTGACATGCTCATTCACTCCCATAGTCCTAGGTACTTGGGAAGCTGAGGCAGGAGGATGGCTTGATCCCAGGAGGTCAAGGCTGCAGTGAGCCGTGATCACACCACTGCACTCCAGCCTGGGCAATAGAATGAGACCCTGTCTCAAAAAAAAAAAAAGAAAAGAAAAGAAAAGAAAAAAAGATATAGTACTGTGCTTAACATACAGGAATATGGGTGAGTGACCAATAAGATCAATATTTTAAAGGTAAGACTGAGAAAGTTTAAACGACCAGGCAAACTGCCCTGGGTCCCCTGACACCAGACCCCATCCACGCCAGTAACACTGTTCTGCTTCTGTGAAAATGGGGTGTGTGGTGGGCAGGTTGTGCACATTCGCACACACACACAGAGTTAGATACAGGATAGATTACTTGGAAAAAAACCACCTTGGCTTGCCCTGCCTCCTGGCCTCTGCCTAAACTGTTCCCTTCATCTAAAATGCTTTGCCTACTTAACTCCCCACAAATCCTCCCCCAACATATTCAAAATCTGGCCCGCTTGTGCTGGCCAAGTACATAGGGCATATCTGCAAATTGGAATAGTATACAGCCATGAAAACCTGCCCTTAAGGTGTTGGCAAAAAACGAAATAAGACTCAATGTGCCACATATGAAAGATTGCCAGGATGTGGTGGCTGATGAAGAAAGCCACAGTTCGGAACAGTGTGTAGGTTCTGCCCCATCTGTGTTTTCAAAAATGCACACAGATGTAATATGTATATATTGGCATAGGCTTAGAACGTTTTTGGAAGGATACACAAGATCACACAAGAAACCATTATGAAAGCTGCCTCTGGAGAGAAGAATAGGGTGTAAAGCTGAGAGAGATTTCTTCCTATTGTATACTCTTCTGCACTGGTTCAATATCTTTTTACCATGTACACATTACTTTTTCAATTTAAAGATGGTCTCCATACAGAGTGAGAGCACATCGTCCAAGCCCCTGCTCAATCTAGACTTGACTCACAGAACCTCACAAAGCTACTGAAGCTGCTTTGATGACAGTGTGGGCGCCGTCACCTCCTGGCCTTTGCCCAGGCTGCGTCCTCTGCCGAATACCCATTCCTTCAGGTCTTCAGAGGGACCATTCCCCCAGACTCAAATCAGTGCTTACAGCTGGGATGTGCTTCCTTAACACCAGCCCTCCCAGGCCAGGGGTAGAGCCACGCCCCTCCCCTCCCCCTCCTGCCCACTTCTGTGTCCCACACCCGTCCTCCCTTGTCACTCTTGCTCCGTAACCCTCGAGTCTCCTGTGTCTCCTCGTGCACATACAGTTGGCTGAATAAAAGTCCCCAAAGACACCAGGCCCTACTCCCTGGAATCCTAAATGCAAAAGAAAAAGGGTCTTTGCAGACGTGATTAGGTTAAGGAGCCTGACATAGGGAGATAATCCTGCATTTTCTGGGTGGGTCCTAAATCCCATCACAAGTGTCTGAGAAAAGGAGAGCAGAGGGAGATTACACACGCACACACACACATGCACACACACGCATGCACACACACATGCACATGCACACACACATGCACACACACATGCACATGCACACACATGAAAGTCATGTGAAGAGGGAGGCAGAGATGGCGTCTACAGACCAAGGAATGACCATCATCGCCAGCAGCCACTGGAAGAGGGATTGGCAAGGAAGGAATCTCTGGAGTGGGGGGCGCGGCTCTGCTGACCTCTTGATCTCAGTCCAGTGAAACTGATGCTGAACTTCTGGCCCCTGGAACCATGAGACAATTCATTTCTGTTGGTTTAACCGCCCCTCCCACCCCAGTTTGTGGTCATTTGTAACAGCAGCCCCTGGAAACTTGGTATCTGTCCCTCTGCCAGGCACATTCTGTAAATGAATGCCACCCCAGGCCCAAGTCCCCATCAGTGCCTCCACAGTGGCCTCATCCCTGGCTCGCTGCCTCCAAATCCATCCATTCTCCAAACTGCAGCCCAAAGAGACTTTATGAAAGGCACCTGTGGATTCGGTCACCTCTGTGCTCCAAGCCCCCAGAGGCTTCCCAGTACTCTCAGGACAAAGTCCCAGCTCCCCACTTGACCTCCGAGCCCTGTGCCAACCAGGTACATGTTACTTTTTCAATTTGATAACTTAGATATAGGATATACTGGCCTCATCTCATCGCCCCGACCCTCCTGTCCTTATACACCAGCAAACTGCCCTTCCTCCTCCCCACGCCCTCCAAGCACATTCCTCTCTTCAAACCGTTTCCTCCAACTGAGCTTGTCTCATCCAGCAGAGCAGAGGGGCAACCAGAGTGGGCTCTGCAGCCAACGGGCTTGGTTCAAATCCCGGTTCTAGGGCTTAAATCCTCTCTGCCACTCACTTGCTGTGTGACTGTGGGCAAGCATCAGTTTCCCCCTATAGAACTTCCCTCCTGGGGTACCCTGAGTCTACACCCAGGCTGGCGTCTATGCCCAGGATGGCATCTACACCAAGGACGCTGTCTATACCCAGGCTGGTGTCTAGCACAGTGCCACTGATCTTCATCGCCACATGCTGGTCCTCTGCCTGGAAGGCTTCCCATCCGCTTCTACTGGCCAAACCACCCTTCAGTCCTCAGCTTAAACGGCCTTCTGAGGGCAGCTTTCCCCAGACTCGTCAGGATGTTTCTAGTATGATCCTTCTTCATTTTTAGGCCCTCGCCACCCCACACTGAGAGCAGAGGCTGTGTCTCTCCCTGCCTGGCTGGGGCGGAGCGCAGTCCTGCGTCCCTATCTGGGTAGCTGCAAACTGCACGCGGTGCCGCCAATGCCCTGCAGGGGGCAGCAGGTCCCCGGGAACAGGTCCTGGCCTGTTGCCCCTGGGAACCGGTGGGATCACCAAGGCCAGAGGTTTTCAGCTGCCCCCAGGGAGCCTCAGGGCCTGAGACTGAGGGCATGAGGGGTGGAGAGCAGGAATGGCCAAGCAGGAGGGGGGCCTGTGCGGCAGGAAAGCCTGGGGAGGGCTTCACCCAAAGAACCCCTCTTTTCACTCTTGTAGACATTGGCTGTTAAATTCACGAAAACTGAAAATGACCACTAAGCTGGTATTTGGTGGATATGGAGACGAGGCCTTAAGGAGGTGAGTGGTTTTCCCCAAAGACAGAAGGGAGACCAGAGCATGGATCAGTCCTTTTATCACCCCCTTCTCCGCCCAATCTCCCTCACCCCTGTAACCATCACTAATAACTTTCCAGTCGCAGCAGGTGTATAATCCCATGCCATTAGCTCTTAGTTCACTCGCTGTGGAATTAACTAAATTGGACCCATGATGGGGTCCACTATTTTTAATCCTCATCTAAGATGACAGCCGCCCCAGCCTCCTTCGGAGGGTGGTTAAGAATGCACCGTACGTCGTCGAGAGGGAGTGGCTTACTTTTCTGCCCAGCTTATTTTTCCATCAAGCCTCATTTATGAAATTTAATGGAACCGGGTGATCAGAAGCAAAACACTTTTCAGCCACCTCAAATGCCTCCCAGTCCCGTGACTTCCTTAATGGCAGCCCCAGACGGGAGGGTACGCAGAGATCAATTTTAGATGCGCCCCTGTCTCAGAGGAAAATTCAAATGTCGTTTCTCAGAATTTGGAGAGAACGAAGAGATAAGCGCCTGAGAAGCCCCATCTTATTTACTGAGTTATTTACTGCGTGGCTGAAACAACAGATGGTCGTGAGTGATAAAGCACTGATTTCACTGAGAGGTCCAGATTAAAGGATTACATGTTTTGAAAAATATTTCATGTCACGCAAGGTGACACTCAAAGAGGGTTCTAAACAAAGGGTATTTTCTGGAGTTCTGAGAGAGAACTTTTACTCAGAGAAACAAACAGCTTACCCTCCAATTTATTCCTGGCCCCCAAGGGTTAAAGGAGTCAACAGCCAAGGTTCTTGGCCTGGAGGTTGGACTGCAATTGGCGTCCGTGACCTCCTCCACGTCTCTGACGTCTCTTCCAGCACTCCCCTCCTGACTCATTCTCTCCAGCCACCCAGTCCCACCTCTGGGCCTTTGCACTGGCTCTTTCCCCACCCACCCACCATATCTGCCTGGCTCTCACCTCCTCGGGGTCTGCTCACACAGCCCTCTCTTCCTCCTCTCCCTGTTGGTGGAGCTTCACACCCCTCATCACTCTTCGGTGGACTGTGTATTTAGGAACTCATTGGTTTGCTGTTTTTCTCCCTCCTAGGGACAGGAACTTGGTTTTGTTCTGACCTGTGTCCCTGGCTCCTAGAGCAGTGCCTGGCACATAGCAAGTACTCAGTACGTATTCTTTGGGTGGAATAAAAGCTGTGATGATGATGATGATGAAGATGAGGATGATGATGGTCAACACACCCTGGCAGCTTGCTGGGCACCCTTCTAAGTGCCTAACACGCATTAACTGGCTGATCTGCACATGGGCCCTGTGCAGTGGGTTCTGGAGAGCGGGGGGTCCTACACAGGTGCAAGGGCAGCCCTTTGTGTTTGTGTAAGGCTGTGCTATGGGCAAGCATCATCACACTCCTATGCTCACTTAATGTGGATGTGAACTAGGGGAGTGGGTCTTAATATCCCACACTCCAGAGATGAGGAGGGATGCTTTCAAAATGTAAAGCTGGACTCTGCCGTCCTCAGTTTCTGAAGACTCGCTGCTCCACCTGGCCTTGGAGCCTTCCGCATGCTGTTCCTTCCACTCGGAACGCTTCCTAACTCTTTTTCACAGCTGAGCTTCCTCATCCTTTCGGGCAAGAACTTAGGAGCCATATCCCAAGATGGAAGGGACCGAAGCTCATGACCTCTTATACAGCAAAGGCTGCTTTGCACGGGGATTAAGGGCTCAGGTGTAGGAATCCAACACGTCTGGGTTTGAACCCCACGGCTGTGTGATCATGCAGGAAAGTCACTAACTTATCTGAGCCTCATCTGCAAAATAGACACAAAAGTAATACCTGCTGCCGGTGTTTGTGGTGAAGATCAAAAGAGATCACACCTGTGTGTGCTCGGCTCAGCACTGGCAATGCTAATCCATAGTTCACTTGATTTTTATTTCTTTTATTATTATTGAGATAAGGTCTCACTCTGTCACCCAGGCTGGAGTGCAAGGGCACGATCTTGGCTCACTGCAACCTCCGCCTCCCAGGCTCAATCAGTTCTCATGCTTCAGCCTCCCAAGTAGCTGGGACTACAGGTGCCCACCACCACGCCTGGCTAATTTTTTGTATTTTTAGTAGAGATGGGGTTTTGCCTTGTTGCCCAGGCTGGTCTTGAACTCCTGAGCTCAGGTGATCTGCCCGCTTCAGCCTCCCAAAGTACTGGTGTTACAAGTGTCAGCCACCATGCCTGGCTCCTTTTATTATTTTTAATCAATGGACTCAGAAGCCTCTCGTCTCATAGTAACTTCATTCTTCATCTCTTCCAGTCTTTCTTCACTTCCCCTGTATCCTCCCTCAATTCACTCACTGATGATTTAGTGAACGCCCACCATCTCCATAGCATGGAGATGGGGTTCATAGCATAGCGTGGGGTTCAAACCCAGACGTGTTGGATTCCTACACCTGAGCCCTTAATCCCCGTGCAAAGCAGCCTTTGCTGTATAAGAGGTCATGAGCTTCGGTCCCTTCCATCTTGGGATATGGCTCCTAAGTTCTTGCCCGAAAGGATGAGTAAGCTCAGCTGTGAAAAAGAGTTAGGAAGCGTTCCGAGTTAGGTTAGATGCTCAGCAGGTGCAAAGGAAACCTAAGGAGCTCCAATCCAGCTGAGGCTGCAGATACACATACAAGAAACCCACCAGCAAACCCACCAGTGAAATGTGGGATTGGATAACCTCCTCATTTCTGGATAAGACCAGGGCAAACAACTCGCAGGTTCCTAAGAGAAGGGGCCATGCGGAAACAGCCACCCAGCGCGTGCAAGAGCATTGCCTCGGAGGATCACCTGAAGTTGCCTCCAGCCCTCTCCGGTAGGTACCACTGCTGTCCCCATTGCATAGGTGAGGAAACGGAGGTACGCGGTCACCATACAAAGACACCAGGCTTAGAGCCTGGGCTGTGTGATTCAAGCTCATGGCAAGGGAGGCAGCATTTAGTAAGCTCTTACTGTGAGCCGATGCTGTGCTGGGTCCTCATATATCAAATCTTCAGTGTCACCCTCTGGGGCTGCTGCTATTCTAAACCCACTTTACTGATGAGGAAACTGAGGTACAAAAAAAAACTAAAAGCATTTGCCCAAAAGCAAGCAGCTGTGAAGTGTCAGAGGCAGAATTCGAACCTGGGTCTGTCCTACTCCTCCAGGGGCATTCCTGACCCAGGAGCCTGGAACTGGGAGTTGCTTCCCAGCGGTGCCTGTCAATTTCTTCCCATTCCTTCAGTCCAGGGGCTCCCTCCCCCTCCCAAAGTGTTCCCTCTGCCCTCCCCAGCTCAGGATGGAGTCAAAATGGGGGGCCCCAGGTACACATTTGTCCTGGCCCCTTCTTTGCAGCCCTTCCCTCCCAGCTTATGTTGCCTCTCAGATGAAAACAAAATAATGCCACATGAAATCCCTCTGAGAAAGGAGGACACTCACCCCAGACGGACGACACTTTCGTGAAAACCACAGAGCAACCCGTGATTTGCAGCTTTTATTTTCATTCCTGCTCAGGGATTGTATGGTAAGTCTATTTCAAAGCAGCCACTGAGCACACATTCATGGTACAACTCAGATAAGAGCTCTCCAGTTCTGTATGCCTTACCTGGATAAAAATGATTCCCGGCCGGGTGCGGTGGCTCACACCTACAATCCCAGCACTTTGGGAGGCCAAGGCAGGTGGATCACCTGAGGTCAGGAGTTCGAGACCAGCCTGGCCAATATGGTGGAACCCTGTCTCGACTAAAAATACAAAAATTAGCCAGGTGTGGTGGCGGGCGCCTATAATCCCAGCTACTCAGGAGGCTGAGGCAGGAGAATCACTTGAACCAGGGAGGCAGAGGTTGCAGTGAACTGAGATGGCACCACTGCAATCCAGCCTGGGTGACAAGAGTGAAACTCGGTCTCAGAAAAAAAAAAAAAAAAAGATTCCCTTAAGATTTTCGACCTGGTGGCTATTTTGTTCATATAGATGAACAAAAATAGATTTGCAAAGCCATTCTGCCACTGATATCCCTAGGAAGCAGGTGGGGAAATGCCCATTCTGGGCTCCGGCAGTGGGAACCCTAATTCAGCAAGCCGAAGTCCAGATTCTATTAAAGCAAACAAGCTGGATGTGTAACCAAAGGAGGCTGGATACATAAGTATCCAGGCACAGGGAACACCATACAGGCCTTAGAAAGGAAGATGCCCGGCCAGGCGCAGTGGCTCACGCCTGTAATCCCAGCACTTTGGGTGGCCGAGGTGGGTGGATCACAAGGTCAGGAGTTCAAGACCAGCCTGACCAAGATGGTGAAACCTCCTCTCTACTAAAAATACAAAAAATTAGCCAGGCATGGTGGCGGGTGCCTGTAATCCCAGCTACTTGGGGTGAGCCGAGATTGTGCCACTGCATTCCAGCCTGGGCAACAGACTGAGACTTCGTCTCAAAAAAAAAAAAAAAAAAAGAAAAGAAAGGAAGATGCCAATCTACCATGTTAACATACTTCCCACAGATTATTAAGTGAAAATGCAACACATAAAACAGTGTGAATAGGCCAGACACCAAATAGCACATACTGGATGATTCCATTTCTATGAAACGTCTACAAAAGGCAGATCCATAAAGACAGAAAGTAGATTGGTGGTTGCCAGAGGCTGCAGGAAGAGAGAAGAAGAACTGAAGGCTAATGGCTGTGGGGTTGCCTGTAGGCACGACCCTGTGAATATACTAAACACCACTGAATTGTACATTTGAAAGGGTGAATTGTCTGTCATGTGAACTTCATTTCAATACAAGAAATTTGAATCAGTATGAATAAAATACCACTAAGAAGAAACATGTGTGCTGTAACTGCTTCATGAAACAATCTAGACAGATGCCCCAGAATGTCACCAGAGTTTGGTCACCAGAATTCTTCTTGGAGGAAGAATTCAGATCATTTTTACTAATTTATAACTTTCTGTGTTGTCTGAATTTTTTTTTTACAGTAAACATCGTTCTTTTAATAATCAGTAGAAGAATTTTAAACCATTTCCATTTAGGGAAAAAGAATCCAATCTCCAGAGCTGCCACCAAATCTACCCACATCCCTCCCTCAGTGCTCACCACCCCCTTCCTTCCACATGCAGGAGCTTTTACCCTTCTTTGGAAAGTTCCAGCAGCTTAGCAGCCAGACCAATAGAAATGCACCCCAGCACTGGTTTGCATGGTGGAGGAAGAAAGCCAATTTTCCTCTAAGCATTACTTGCTCTTCCTCTGGAATTTGGACGTCAAACATCTAAAAATATGTCTCTCCCTGGAACTGTGGGCTTAGAGTTCAGCGTGCGTAGATGAATGCCATTTCCTGGTGCCCGGCGCCCTTAGCACTGGGCCCTGGGGACAGAATTTGGCACAAGGTTAATAGGACTTCCTCAGAGGGAGACCAAAAAAAAAAGAAAGAAATTCACAAGACTGCAAACTCGACCAACTCTTCCCGACAATGTCGTTGTCAATCAGTGCACCCGAGAGTCCTCTAGAACTTTCCATCCCATCTATTCTGTTCCGGAAAGTTTTAACATAATTTATTCATTCATTCAATAGTAAATTCATAATTCCCAGGCCCACTGCATTTCAGGCACTGGGCGGGAAATGGGGAGTTCCGAGTTAAATCAGAAGACATTGGCCCTGCCTTCACGTGGCTCAGTTTCAGGACAAGTCACAGACACCGCACAAAACAGCACACAGATAAGACGAACGAATTGCTTTTTGTGGTCATCTGCAAAAGCAGTTAGAGAGAAACCTAAACAAATCATACCAATAACAACAACAGAGCTAAATGCCAAGAAGGAAGAGCTGGGCTGTTATGCAAACGCTTAAGGGAAATCATAACGAGGCGTTCGCGGAGAGGCCTCGGAGGAGGTGGGCATGAAGCTGCCATAGCCCACGAGCCGGAGTGGGCACCGTGCGCGGACACTTGCTGAAAGGCTGCCTCTTGGTGCTGGGGACACAGAGAACTCACAGGACTCTATGTGCCACCACAGAATTCCTGAGAGGTGCCTCAGGTTCTCGCTGCTTTTTAGAAAAAATTATTGTGGTAAAATAAATATAACATGCAATTTTCCATTTCAGTCATCTTAAGTGTGCGAGTTGGTGGCATTAATTGGATTCATGATGTGTGCAATCACCTCCATGAGCTATTTCTGCGGCTTTTTCATCACCCCAGGCAAAACCTCTGTTCTCATCAGACAGCTGCCCCCTATTCCTCCCTCCCCCAGTCCCTGGCAACCAGGAATCTCCTTCCCATCCTGCTGGATTTGCCTCTTCTGGACATTGCATCCAAACGGTGCCACATGCCTGTGGCCTTTGTGTGCTCAGCATCGTGTCTTCCAGGTTCATCTGTGCAGTGGTGTGTGTCCAGGCTCCGTACCTTTCTATGGCTGAGTTCTGGTCCCCTGAGTGGACAGACTGCGATGTGCTCAGCCCATGGGCATCCATCTGCCTCCGCCCTGTGGCGCCGGTGAGTCCTGGCACAGAGGTGTCCTGCTTTCCTGTCTCCCTCTCCTGGGTGATAACCACGCAGGGACCTGGGATGCTTCTTTACTCGTTGATGTCTGCTTGGAATTTCAGGGCTGGAACCTCAGATGAGGAATCTCAGGCCCGGCAAGGAGAAAGTGATTTGTCCAAGGTCCCCCCAAAAGTCAGCTATTCATGGACTTTTCATTCCTTCCACTCGCCCATCCATGCCAGGTTCTGGGCTAGACACCAGGGTGTGGCCAAGGTTACAATGAGTTTGCTTCACATCAGTACGACATACCCCCCTTTCTCCAGCACCCCAGCAGCTCCTGGGCTTTTATGGGATTCTCAACCATGAGCCCTGGAGACTCCCTCTTGGGTGCTGCTGGGGGTCTCCGGAGCCCACTGAGCACCCGCTGACCCCCAAGACAGAAGCATCTTAATAGTCTTGATGATGAAGTCCTGCAGGGTGTGAGCTCACATGGTTCGAGGAGCAGAGAAAGCTCCCAGAGACTGGGGATATAGTGATAGCCCCACCTGTCCCCCCAGCCAAACAGCACAGGTAAGTCATTCTCTTCAATGGTCTCACTTTCCTTGTCTGTGAAATGTCTCTCAATCAGGGTTGCCAGCTGCAATCAACAGAAGCTAACTCCCTTCACTCCCAGAGCAGACTGGATTCGTGTCCCAGGGAGCTGCAACAGAATGCCACACACTGGGGGCTTCCAACAACAGAAATGGATTCTTTCCCAGCTCTGGAAGCCAGAAGGCCAAGATCCAGGTGTTTGGCAGGCTTGGTTCCTTTGTGGAGGCTCTAAGGAGAAAACCTTTCCATGCCTCTCCCAGCTTCCAGCGGTGGCTGGCAGTCCCCCGTGTTCTCTGGCTTATAGACACATCACTCTGATCTCTGCAACTCTCTGTCTTTGTGTGGCTTTCTCTCCATGTGTCTCTGCTTCTGTGTCTCTTCTCCTTTGTTTTGTTTTTGTTTTTGTTTTGGGAGATGAAGTCTCATTCTGTCGCCCAGGCTGGAGTGCAATGGCACGATCTCGGTTCACTGCAACCTCCACCTTGCCTCCGGGGTTCAAGTGATTCTCCTGCCTCAGCCTCCCAAGTAGCTGTGATTACAGGCATGCACTACCACGCCCAGCTAATTTTTGTATTTTTAGTAGAGACAGGGTTTCGCCATGTTGGCCAAGCTGGTCTCGAACTCCTGACCTCGCTTTGTCCACCTCGGCCTCCCAAAGTGCTGGGATAACAGGTGTGAGCCACCATGCCTGGCCTCTTCTCCTTTTCTTATAAGGACACCGGTCATATTAACTACCCACCCACCTCCAGCATGACTTCATCTTATTTTGACTAATTATACCTGTAATGAACCTGTTTCCAAATAAGGTCCCATTCACAAGGACCAGGAGTTAGGGGTTGGATGTATCTTTTGGGGGACACAGTTCAACCCACAGCATGGATCTGACAGAATTTGAGGGCAGGGAATAATTTGGGAGGGGATACCAGGAAGCCCCATTTGGGGAGTGGTGAAGCTGGGCAGGAAAGGGAAGGTGCCCCTTCAGGGAGTGCTAATGGGCAGGTGACTACCTGGGCACTGGAGCTCAAACCCAGTGGACCTTGGAGAAACCGTGTGGAACACTCCTCACCCGTGTCCCACCAAAGGTGAGAAGCCAGCCGGGCCATCGGGCTCCAGTTCCATTTGCTCCTACAGGTGTTACCTCCCTGGCACCTTGGCCTGCCTGTGTGTGGGCTGAGCATGCTCCTGCAGCCAGAGAAAGCCTTCAGGCCAGCAGACCCAGATGCTGACGGTATAAAGATGAAGGTGAAGGTGAAGGTCAGAACTCACAGAATGTTGAGAGCACAGCTCCAGGCCATCTGCCTCTCCCACTCTTGCTATCTCAGCAAAAAATAAAAGGATGTTTGGAAGGCTTTCAAGAGCTCACAGAAATAATGGGGGAAAGGAGAACTAGGTTGGGGAACTGAGGAATGCAAGTTGTGTGGGCCACCGCTGGCTCCTACAGTCCCCTACTGCTATTAGCACAGGGGGTGCCTCCAGACAGATGAGTTGCAATGGGGCCCCCCTGCCTGGCAGGATGCATTTGAAAGAGAAAGTGGCATCTGTTGCTCCTGGCTGCTGTAGCCCCTGCGAGGCCCCCTCAGCAGGACAGGCATCTCTGGGTAGGGTGCAAACTGAACCACCATTTCCAGTTGCCCTGGATGGGTGCTTAGAGGGGAAAACAGACCCACAGTCACACTGACAGCAGGGGCCGTCCTGCCCAGTCCAGACGCTGCGCAGCACCCAGACCCACATGTGGCTGCCGTGGTCCCCACCTGGTGGATTCGTCAAGAGGCTCCCAAGAGCGAATGCATGGCAAATGCTTGTCCCGACACAGCATAAGCACTCAGTAAATCATTGTTCTCAGGAGTTTTATGTAATGCCAGCAAAGAAAAGCCAAAAAATACCAACTCCACAGAAACGACTGAGCTCCATGGAAAGGTTATTGGACTATTTACAAACATTTTGCGTCTGTTTTATTCAGTCTCATAAATATTTGGTTCTGGAATGGGGTTGTTTGTTTGCTAGTTTGTTTGTTTGTTTGAGATGGAGTTGCACTCTTCTTGCCCAGGCTGGAGTCCAAAGGCACGATCTCGGCTCACTGCAACCTCTGCCTCCCAGGTTCTAGCGATTTTCCTACCTCAGCCTCTCGAGTAGCTGGGATTACAGGCACGAGCCACTGTGGCTGGCCTGGAATGGGTTTTTAAATTTGTCTGTAGTACACATGTAGGGAATGCAGTTCTGTGCCAGGCAGGGAACCATAGGCTCCATGGCCTTTTTACTGAACCCTGCAAAGAAGGCACTGCTGTGTCCCATGCTGCAGATGAAGAAACTGAGGCTCAGATAGGAGAAGGAACCTCTGGAAGGTCTTAGACATAGAAGGCCGGAGACCCAGCACTTCTCATTAGAAGCCTCCCCTAAGGGCCTCCCATGGGAATGGAAGGCAAGAGTCTCTCACCCCTCCTCAATGCCTCCCCTCTGGCCAGGTCTGGTCTCCCAAGCAGCTCTCAGATGCACCACTTCTGCCTATGAGCTGAGCCTCGGCTCATGCTGAGCCTTCTTCCAGGAATGGCCTTCCTCCTCCTAATTCTTAATCCTTCCCCAAGCTCCAGGCAGGGTCTCCACCTCCTCCAAGAGGCCTTAGGTGACTACACCATCTCACATGAGCTTTCCTTTCTCCAAGCACCTCATCATTTCACTCTACTACTCTCTCCACCTCTTGGAGGCCTCCTGTCTCCCACCACAAGCACGTGCCCAACATGGAGAATATGAGCCCTGGAGGCCCAGATTTGCCTCAATACAGTTTCGGGCACCCCACCGTGCCTGGGGTCATTAATCATTCTCCCTTCCCTCTTCTCCAGCTGGCAAACTCCTATTTATCCTTTAAAGCCCCAGGTCCATGTCCCCAACCCTGAAAACCCTGTCCGACTCTCCTGGGGAAGAGCTGCACACACATCCCCTGCTACCACTGCATCTGCTCATAATTCACCCACAAGAATGTACCAGGCGCCAACTTAATGGCAGGCACCAGGGGCACACGCTAGTGAAACAGAATCCCGCCCTACCCCAAGGAACCTACATGCTACCCTGTTAGGCAACACCAACCAAAGTCACAATTATTTGATTGAAAGCTGCCAAGATGCACTGCCAGCTTGCTATGTTGCAAAGACGTTCTGCATACTGAGTCATTTAATCCTCACGCAGGTGCTGTGGGTGCCAGCATTACCTTCTCGATCCCTCTGTGTGCTGATAGTGTCCTGGCTCACTCTGTCCCTGCGGATCTGTGATCTCTGGGGAGCGGGAGGAAGCAAAAATGATCGGCTCCTCCACCCCATTCTCTCTCCTAGTTCCCTTCCTGGTTTATTGTTTCCTCAGCACTCGCCAACTGTACACACTAATAAATGAGATCTCTCTCATTTATTCTCTGCTGCCCCCAGCCCCTCAGTGAGTTCCCCAGGCAGAGATCTGAGGTCTGTATCCCCACAGCCTAGGCCAGTGCCTGGTAAACAATGGCGACCCAGACATAGTTGTGAGAAGGAGTGCATCCCTCTCTCTTTTGCAGATGAGATCGCTGGGCTTCAGAGATGTCAAGCAGCTTGCCTGAGAGAAGTCACACAGCTAACGAACAGCAGAGCCCGATTCACACCAAGACAGCTGGCCCCAGGGCATGTGTTTCTTGCCACTCGCTGCCTCGTGCCTTCTCTTTGTACTGCCATTGTTTGTCACCCAACTGCCTCTGCACCTCGGCCACGCCACCTTTGAGGATGGGGGCTGGTACCTCCTTCATCTTACACCCACAGGACCCCAGACAGTGCCTTCCCAGAGCGGTTTCTGCTAAATTCTGTTTAGCAGAATGTATTCACTCTGTTTGCAGAATGAATAAACAACCACATGAATGCGTAAGTATATTTCACAAACATTTGGTACTGATCACGGAGACGGAATGCTCCATTTAAGTCCTGGGGCTCTGAAATTAGATGCTGTCTTTCAGGAGCATGTATACTTTTGTAATAAGGCAAAAGCAAGGCATGATTCTTTTGCATATATGTGATTTGTCTTCTGCCTCTTGACTCACAGGCAAGGGTCCTTTTTGGGGGGTGAACCCCATCTGCCCACCACACAACTCAGACACACATGGATAGGAGGACGCCTGCCCTGCCACGTTTTGGGAGAGCACTTACAGGAGAAGGCAGTGTCCGGGGATCACCTCTCCTCAAGGCTGCCTCCCACCCACAGAGGCTGCCCCAGTCTCCCCATCCCAGGCACTTACACGGGATTTCTCGGCCAGCCTCGCAGGCAATGCCCGTTTCCAGATATTCTTGGCAGAGCCGGCGTGGAGCAGAAGTAGCAAGAGGCACAGAGCCTGGATGATCTGCCTCCTGCGGCTGCCCGGCCCCACGCTGGTTAAAGGCATTTCCTCACTGGACAGCAACCTTCCAGACACACACAGAAGAGGGGCCCCTCTCGCTGCGTGGGCCTGCGAGTGGGGACAGGAGCGTGCACAGCCTGCTGGACTTTCTTAGTTCCACCCAGTAGAGTCCCTTGGATCATGTGTCCGCGTCCAGCACATGCCCCTTCCTCGATGGTGGCCGGCCTGCCCGGTTATTTTTAGCTTGCCCTATAACATCTGGCCCCAGAGGCTCCGACCAGGGCGTCTGCAGTCCAGGCAGCTCAGTGGGCGGTGGCAGCAGGAGGAGGGGGCACCGGCTTGCTTGGAGACGTGGCCGGGAGTGGCCTGTCACTCTCCACTCTCCATAATGAGCACTTCCTTGCAGGCTGGGGCGGTCTCCTCCCGAGGAGGTGTGCTTGACGCAGGGCTTGGGGCTGGACACGCAGGGGAGTGCAGCAGGATGGATGGGGGCTCGGCTGTTACCTTGTTCACATTTCAAGCTGGGCTAACAAACTATCTGCCCATAAAAGCTCCTTTGGAAGAGGCTGCTGGACGGGGACTGGCCAAGGGTGTGGCCGTGAAGAGATGACTCCCACCCTTGCACCCCCCAGGGTCTTCCTCTCTGATGTGGGCCTGTGGGTAGTTCCTCACAGCGTGTGTTTCTTGTGAGATTTAAATGAAATTGAGCACATGAAGCATTTCGCACACAGGAGTGTGCTGTCACTGTCAGCCTGTGTATCTGCACATGTGTGCATATGTGTGCGTGTGTGTGCGTGTGTGCACGTGTGTGTTTTACAGGAATGTAGCACAGTGGGCTCAACATTTCACAAACTTTATATTCCCTTGTCTGTTCTCAGCACTTCCAAGACAGATACTGGTTTTTTGTTTTGTTTTTTCGAGACGGATCTCGCTCTGCCACCCAGGCTGGAGTGCAGTGGCGTGATCACAGCTCACTACAACCTCTGCCTCCCGGGTTCAAGCGATTCTCCTGCGTCGGCCTTCCAAGTATCTGGGATTACAGGCATATGCCACCACGCCTGGCTAATTTTTGTATTTTTAGTAGAGACTGGGTTTCACCATGCTGGCCAGGCTGGTCTCGAACTCCTGACCTTAAGTGATCTGCCCGCCTCGGCCTCCCAAAGTGCTGGGATTACAGGCGTGAGCCACCGCGCCTGGCCCCAAAACAGATACTGTTTTGATGCCCACTTTCCAGATGAGGAAACAGAGGGTGCTGCCTGAGGTCATGCAACAGCAGCAGAGAGGAGGCTGGAACCCAGGTAGGTCAGACCCTGTGGCACCCCCTGGGTGAAGCAGAAGGGGCACAAGCACTAGGCTTGACGCAGCTGCCTGATCCCAGCTCAGCCTCTGTGAGATGCTGGAAAGCCTCCTGCTCACGGTCCTCAGTTCTTTCATCTGTAAAAGGGGCATGTGAAAGCACCTGCCTCATGAGGTCGATGTGGGGCTACAGGAGAGGGTGCCAGCCATGCCCAACACTTGCACAGAGTGAGTGCTCGAGAAAGGTTGGTTCCTCCCTCCCTAGAGACCCTCATCCCCCACCCCTTGGCCAGCACAGCCTTTAGAATGCCCTGGGCAGGTACCATCAACCCCTCTCGGCCTTTTGGTGAATGACAATAGTAGCAGACACATATAGTCCGTGTAGGTCAGGTGCGGTGGCTCACACTTGTAACCCTAGCACTTAGGGAGGCAGAGGATCCCTTGAGCCCAGGAGTTCAAGACCAGTCTGGGCAACATAGTGAGACCCCATCTCTACAAAAAATACAAAATAAAAAAAAAGTAGCCAGGCGTGGTGATGCACACCTGTAGTCCCAGCTACTTGGGAGACTGAGACGGGAGGATCGCCTGAGCTTGGGAGGTTGAGGCTGCAGAGAGCCGTGATCACTTTGGGAGGCCAAGGTGGGCAGAACACTTAAGATCAGGAGTTTGAGACCAGCCTGCCCAGCATGGTGAAACCCTGTCTCTACTAAAAATACAAAAATTAGCCAGGCATGGTGGCACATGCTTGTAATCCCAGCTACTTGTTAGGCCGAGGCAGGAGAATCACTTGAACCTGGGAGGCAGAGGTTGCAGTGAGCCATACCACTGTACTCTAGCCTGGGTCACAGAGCAAGACCCTATATCAAAACAAAACAAAACAAAAACAAACAACTTAGAAACCATATAGTCTGTGGGTTAGGCAATGTTTGAAGCACTTCCTGCATTTTAATGCATTTAGGTCTCATATTAGCCTTATAAGCAGGTGCTGTCTAGGACCCCATGCACAGAGAGGTTAAGACACTTGCCCAGTGAGCAATGCAAAATTTAAGTTCACCATCAGAGTCCTGTAAATGCAGGAACCCAAGAGAGTCTTTTTACATTTTAGACCCTAGATGCCTCCTTTGCCTCCCACTAGGCCCAGCCCTGGTCATTACCTTACCCTAGATTCTAGAATATTCCTTCATTTCTTCATCGGGAAACTACTGGCTGAGCCCTTACGCGGGCCTTGTCCAGGGTGCTGCACTGCCTCTTCTTTCAGCTTTTTGGGACGCAGTCTCAATGCCCCTCCCTGCAGGGTGAGGCTGTTTATTTAGAAGCCAGGAGCCACCCACATAGGTGATGTGGAGCTGCTACCCCTACTTACCAGGACGACCTGGAACAGGTCCTGCCCCATCTCTGTGCCTCTATTTTCTCATCTGTGAAACAGGGGTATGGAGCCAGAACCTACCCGCAGGTTTGCCACGAGGCCCAGCTGCACTTAACGTGACGATCTAGGCTTAGCACATGCTTGCTGTTAGGAGATGAGCGTTCTGCGCCACCACCACTTGGGCCTCCTCTACCCTCACCCTGTTCTCCAGGCAGAGTGCCACCCTTGGCCCAGGTTCCATTTGAGAAACTTCCTGCTCCTTGGAACCTGGGGTCTTGCACTCTCCTAAGGCAGCCAACGCCTCCCAAGTGGTTTTTGCTCATCCTCCATCTCCTCCATCTTCCCCTTAAAATGTAGGCGTTTCCCGTTGATGTTACAGTCTTGGCCCATTTCCTGCCTTTCTCTCTCTCTCTCTCAATCCCTGGGTGGCCCCATTTCTGCCAAGAGTATGACTCCCCTCCCTCTGGGTAGATGAGGTTCCAGATGCCCTCTCTCAGCATCCTTGCTGGGCAAGGCGCCAGCCCTGTGCCCCTGCAACGCCCTCCACCCGGAATGCTGTTCACCCAGCTGCGGCACTCCTCGCCCATCACCTCCTCCAGACTTTTGCTCACGTGTCATTTTCTTGCTGTGGTCCTCTCTGACCCCAGGATTGAAAACCACCATTTCCATACCACTGGGACTCACGCTGCCCCTCTCGGTTTTAAGATTCTTCGCGATCATCTCCATCTGACAGATTCTGTATTTTACTGACTTTGCTTTCTGTGTTTATTGTCTATATCTCCACCTTAGGATGTCAGCTCCAAGGGGGCAGCTTTTGGGGATCTGTTTGTTCACTTTGGAATCGCCGATGCCTAAGCAGTGCCTGGTGCAAAGCAGACACTCAATAAAGACTGTGGAATGAAGAGTCATGCATAACACATTTCATCTGCTTGCTTGATGGCTCGACGTGGCTGTCGCTCTCTGACTGTACTTCCCTGTGAAACACGGTTGGTCCGAATTGAGATCAGTCATAAGAATAAAATGCAGACCAGATTTGGAAGACATAGGAGCACATGTGTCTTTATGGCAGAATGAATTACTGTCCTTTGGGCATATTCCCAGTCGTGGGATTGCTGGGTTGAATGGTAGTTCTACTTTAAGTTCTTCAAGAAATCTCCAAACTGCATTCCACAGTGGCTGAGCTAGTTTGCCTTCCCACCGACAGTGGGATCTCGCTCTGTCGCCCAGGCTGGAGTTCAGTGGCGTAATCACAGCTCACTACAACCTCTGCCTCCCGGGTTCAAGCAATTCTCCTGCCTTGGCGTTCCCTTTTCTCCACAGCCTTGCCAACATCTATTGTTGGCTAGAGATAGGAGAAAAAAAATGCCAACATTTCATTAGGCGTTTTTATGTTGGTTGTGCATTCAACTGTTAATGTTTATGCTATATTGGGTTAAATATAATATGGTATTAAATTAACTGTACCTGTTTCTTTTTTGAGATAGGGTCTCACTATATTGCCCAGGCTGATCTTGAACTCCTGGGCTCAAGCCATACACCCACCTCAGCCTCCCAAAGTGCTGGGATTACAGGTATGAGCCACTGCACCCAGCTTCGTACCTGTTTCACATGGCTACTAGAAAATTTACAATTACACATGTGGCTTGCCTTAAGTTTCTAGTAAGTGGTGCTGGTCTGAGATATCAAACTCCCTCTCTAAGATTCAATCCCCAAAGGACAGTAATTCATTCTATCATAAAGATAAGTGCACTCATATATTTGTTACACAGTGCTGTTCACAATGGCAAGGACATAGAATCAACCTGACTGCTCCTCAGCAGCGGACTGGATAAAGAAAACGTGGTATCTGCACACCGTGGAATACTGTGCAGCCATAAGAAACAGCAAAGTCATGCCCTCTGCAGCAAGGGCTCCAATGGATGGAGGTGGAGGCCATGATCCTAAGTGGCCCAATGCAGGAACAGAAAACCAAACACCACACGTTCTCACTTGTAAGCAGGAGCGAAACACTGCATACATATGAACATAAAGATGGAAACAACGGACACTGGGGTCCAGTAGATGGGAGAGGGAGGAAAGTGGACATGGGCTGAAGAGCCACCCGCTGGGCACTGGGACCCCAAGGCTCAGCAGCATGTGGTTTACCCACATCACAAATCTGCCCATACATACCCTTTAATCTGTAATAAAAGTTGAAATTTTAAAAAAGAAGAACAGAGACTCTGGAGCCAGCTTGCTTGGGTGTAGATACTTGCTCTGAGATCTCCTAGCTGTATGACCTTGGGCAAGTCACCTGCCCTCTCTGTTCTTTGGTTGACGCATCTGTAAAATGGGAGTAGCATACTTGCCTCACAGGGTTGTCATGAGTGTTGAATGAATAGTATGTAGAAGACGGTTATACATGTTCCTCTGTCCTCACTTGACCATAAACTTTTGAGGACAGGGCTGAGTGTTGTCTATCTCTGAAGCTTTCTTGGGGACATGGACAGGAACCTCTTTTAGTGAGCATTTACTATATGCCTGGCACAGTGCTGGGCTCTTGAGATCACCATCTCCACTTCTCTTCATCGTGCTTGCTCTGCTCTAGCTTCTTCCTTGACAGCTTCCAACCCAGGGCCTTTGCACAGCCCCCGAGTTGCTCTCTCCCCAGACACCTGCTTAGCTGGTCCCTCAGTTCCTTCCAGTCTGTGCTCCAATTTTGCTTTCTCAATGAGGCTTACCCCAACTGACCTTTTAAAATCACCATCTGTCTCTTTTACACCACTGTAAATTCCCAATCCCCTTTGTCCTGCTTTTTCCATAATGTACTTATGATGTTTATCACTGATTGTCTCTTTCCCCATGGTAGTCAGAATCATGGGCCCTTAAAAGATGTCCACGTCCGAATCCCTAGGATCTGTGACCATGTGGCCTTACCTGGCAAAAGGGACTTTGCAGAAGGGATTAAATCAAAGATCTTGAGATGGGGAGAATATCCTGGATTATCTGGGTGGGACCGATGTAATCACGAGGGTCGTTGTAAGAGGGAAGTAGAGAGTGAGAGTCAGAGAAGGAGATGAATGGTGGAAGTCGGGTGGGGGTGGAAGTCAAGGGAAAGTTGATTTGACACGGATGCTGTGGCTTTGGAGATGGAGGAAGGGACCAAGAGCCAAGGAATGCAGGCGGCCTCTGGAAGCTGGAAAAGTCAAGGGAAGTGATCCCCTAGAGCCTCAGAGGGAGCACAGCCCTGCAAACCCCCAGAGTTTACCCCAGTGGGACTCAGATGGGACCTCTAATCAACTGAACTGTAAAATCATAGACTTGTGAACTTGTTGAGTTCACAATTGGTAAATTGCATGATGCTGAGGCTTTAGATCCCAAGGATCCCATCACCCGGGCCATAAGCATAGCATCCAACGGGTGGTTCTTCAGCCCATGCCCCCTTTTCCTCCCTTCTCCATCTAGTGGTCCCCAGTGTCTATCATTCCCATCTTTACAATCACTCGTAGTCGACATTTAGCGTCCACTTAGAAGTTAGAATGTGTGGTCTTTGGTTTTCTGTTCCTGCGTTAGGTCACTTAAGATCATAGCCTCCAGCTCCATCCATGTCACTAAGTTTATGGTCATTTGTTACAGCATCAAGAGGAAGATCGTACTTTGGGAGGCTGAGGTGGGCAGATCACTTGAAGTCAGGAGTTCGAGACCAGCCTGGCCAACATGGGGAAACCCCATCTGTATGAAAAATACAAAAATTAGCTGGGCATGGTGGTGGGCGCCTGCAGTCCCAGTTACTCGGGAGGCTGAGGCAGAAGAATTGCTTGAACCTGGGAGACGGAGTTGCAGTGAGCCAAGATGGCCCCACTGCACTCCAGCCTGGGCGACAGATCCAGACTCTGGTAAAAATAAATAAGTAAATAATTTAAAAATTTTTTTAAAAGAAGAGGAAGGTCCTACATCCACAAGTGGGATATAGGCTCTGCAAGGTCAAGTATCTGCATCTCTTACTGCCTGCAACCCAGTGCCTTGCACAGGGACTCGGGGTCATCAGCCCTCAGTAAGTCCCAGACCGATGGACAGAATCAATGTCATCATCCCGGCCCTGCCAGGAATGATCCCTATTCTATAAAGAAATGGAAGGCCACAGAATTTAGGTGCATTTTCCAAAGTCCCAGCTAGTGACTGAACTCCAAAGTGCTTTCCTCAATATACACAGGGCTTGGCACACATGAGGCACTCAATAAATGTCCTTCAATTGAGCTATCCGCTCCGCAGCGGTGTTCAGACTACAGGGACCCAGGATGCTGAGCAGTGACTCTTCAGTTCATTTCTTGCAAACATTAACTTATAAAACCACCTCCTGAAGCCTTTGACACAAGAAAGGTAACTACTCGGAGAACACAGCAGTACTGCGGGTCTTGTGTGCGAGAAGAAAAGCTCCAAGAGGAGAAATAAACACAGAACAAATCTGCCAGGGAAACCAACTGCTTTCCTTTGATCAGTGACAAGGCAGGACTGCAGCCTGACAGCCGGACTGGATGCTCCCAGCTGGGGCCTGAGGTTGCTCCCCAGGGCTTGCGTGCCATCATGATTTCAGGGCCACCACCCCTTCCCGGCTTCCTGCCAGGCTCAGAACTTTATGTCCCAAGTGGCAGAGGCCCTTCTAGTTTATCTGAGGCCTGGCAGCCTGAACTTGATCCCAACTTAGCGGGCAGTCCTCCTGGGGACTCACCACCTCATTACTGCAACTTCCTGCGGATCTGTGGGCGAGGTTTCCTCTGGGAAGGCCTTGGAACTGGCTGGGCCTCTCGTCTCCTCTGAGCTGGGGTTTGACCTGTGCTGCCGGCCAAAGGCTTCTGTCCCTCAGAAAAAGGAGGAAAATGTTATCTTTATTTATTTATTTGTTTTATTTTATTTTTATTATTATGATTTTTGAGACAGAATCTCACTCTGTTGCCCAGGCTAGAATGCAATGGCATGATCTCAGCTTACCACAATCTCCGCCTACTGGGTTCAAGAAATTCTCCTGCCTCAGTCTCCCAAGTAGCAGGGATTACAGGCATGTGCCACCAAGCCTGGCTAATTTTGTATTTTTAGTAGAGATGGGATTTCTCCATGTTGGTCAGGCTGGTCTCGAACTCCCGACCTCAGGTGATCCGCCCACCTTGGCCTCCCAAAGTGCTGGGATTACAGGTGTGAGTCACCGCGCCTGGTCATTATCTTTAAAAATATAAAGGGCACAAGTGCTTCGATGCCTCGCTCTAAGGAGGCAGAGGACATGCTCCTAGGTGTAGAGTCCAGGAAAACATCCTTACCGCCAATAAAATGCCCCAACCTGGTCACTGAGGCCTCATATTCCTTTCCCAGGGAGGTAGAACCTTTTTTTCCATAGTGATCAGATCATGCAAAGGGGACAGGCAGCACTCATTCATACTTCACACTAAAATGTGAATGACTTCCAGCAGAGAGAAACATACTGGCATGAGGAGGAGGAGCAGAGTACATTCATTCATTCATTCAAATATGTGAGTACTTACTATGCGTCATGCCTGAGGACACCAAGGAGAGTAAAACCAGGCCCAGCCACAGCCCCTCTAAGGCTCACTGCCACACAGAGGGGCCAGATACTAATCAGTATTTTTAATAATCACTCAGATGGTACCATTTGGTGCCACACATGGTTTTGAGGGCTTTAAAAATAATCACTCTAGCCGGGCATGGTGGCTCATGCCTGTAATCCCAGCACTTTAGGAGGCTGAGGGGAGCAGATCACATGAGCCCAGGAGTTCAAAACCAGCCTGACCAGCATGGTGAAACCCCCTCTCTACTAAAAATACAAAAATTAGCCAGGTGTGGTGGTGTGTGCCTGTAGTCCTAGCTACTCAGGAGGCTGAGGCAGGAGAATCACTTGAACCCAGGAGGCAGAGGTTGCAGTGAGCCAAGATTGTGCCACTGCACTCCAGCCTGGGCAACAGAGCAAGACTCCATCTCAAAAAATAAATAAATAAAACAAAATAAGAATATTCACTCATTTAACCTATTATAACTCTTCTAGGTGAGCACTATCATCACCCCCATTTTATAGATAAGGAAACTGAGTCTTAGATTAACAATCAAGTGGTTTTAAAACATTCACCATTCATCCACCAAAACTCTGATAAGTAGGTTCTCCTACTATCCCCACTTTACAGACAAGGGATGAGAGTTGGAGAGATTAAGAATTTGTCAACTGAGCACAGTTCATCAGTGGCAGAGCTGGATTCGAACCCAGACACTGGTGTTCAGAACCTGTGCTTGAAACCCTTACACGATACGCTTATAGGAAGGTCAGGTGCAGTACGGGCACAGAGTAACGGATTTGATGTAGCTGGAGGGATCATGGAGCCAAAGGCAAGAGAAGGGCTAGAGCCCACTGGCCATGGGGAGGAGAGGAAGGAAGAGGCCAGCAGACCCTAGGTTTGGGCCTTGCTTGAGTGGTAGGATGGCACCATCCAAATAGAGCCACATTACGTGACCAGCCCTAACGCTTCTGCCTTTGCAGGCCCCTTTCTCTACTGAAAAAAATACATTCACAATCATCTTTTACAGGTGCGTTGATTTAAAAGATGAATAATACAAGCTGGATTATATTCTTTTTTTCCCCCCTATTTTAGAAAAATTAAAACACCTTCCTGGGCCCCTCCAAGTCTCACAGACCCTGGACACTGTGTCTGCTGTGTCTATGGGCGGAATCAGCCGTGGCTCCAAACACTGTGCTGTGTGACTTGAGGCCAGCCTTCAAACTCTCTGAGCCAGGAAGTCAGGAAAATTAAATGAGACAGTGTAGATCAGCCCAAAGGCCCTCAGCACTTAGGAGGTGCCTAGTTCACAGTGGTTCCCTCCTCACTGTGGCCTTCGCAAAGAGCAGGGAGCAGGGATATGGGAAAGGCACCTCCCATTGCACAACTGGCCTTTAGGCTGGCCCCGCCCAGCCCCGCTCCAGGCTGTGAATGGAAACAGATGTTCCCTGGGGCTGCCTTCTTAGAGAGCCAGACCTCGACCCCACTTCATCCCTGCTGCCCTGTTACTGACCTTCACTTATGGTCCTATCCCCCTTCCCACACAGTCCTCCCAGGCAGGGGACTCCGGGTCACTTCCTCACACTCCAAAGAGCCTGCTCTTCTCCCTCTCCCGCTCCCACAGGGCGACCCACCCAGGGCCAGACCACCCAGAAACTGACCCCTGGGCTCAGGTCAGTATGGCCTCCCATGCTTCATTCTGCCATGTGGGACTGCTGCAGGAAAACATGGTCGTCTTTCAAGCAGTAGGAAGCCGGGAAACCAGGAGTGCGTGAGTCCAAAAGCCAGGCTGGCCTTGCCGCCCTTCCCCCCACCAAACCCAGGCCCAGAACTTCAGCAGACGCAGCCCCGCTCCAGCTGCAGGGGCTGGGCCTCTGCTGCTCTTCTCTTGATTGTAAGCTCAGGACCTGGACGACCCCCAAAGTAGGGCTTGTGGCTCAGTCATTCAGTCATTTGTTTTCATTTTTCCTCCAAAAGCAAATCTGATTGTGAGACCCGCCCCCACTCTCCCACCTCCCAAGCTGAAAACCTTGCCCCTGCCTTCTTAGGACAAAGGCCTTGAAAGACCCAGCCTTTCTCAGCCTGGCTGCATGCTGACATCACCTGCAGCAGGTGCGTTTCAACAACACCCGCATCCGGGTTCACCCCAGACCAAGCGAATCAGAAGCCGACTCAGTTACATCCCAACCAGTTAGTTCCAAAGCTCCCCCATGATTCTACTAAGCAGCCAGGGCCAGGAGGCCCAACAAATCTGGCCTCTCCCCAACCTGCCCCCACCCGCTCCGTGCTCCTTCTCGCTCCTCCCAGCCCAGCACAATGACCCTCTCCATGTGCCTACTCACCATGCACTCTTCACCACACAGCCTTTGCATACCCCGTTCTCGCTCCCCAGGGCACTCTGTTTTCTTTGCTGAAAAAATTGTTAAAACTTTCACAGATCTCAGCCCTTAGCAAGACAGTCGGTCCCTTTCTCCTGGAAATGTTCCCTGATCTCCAGGCCAGCTCAGTTCCCCTAGAAAAGACTTTCATAGCGCCTTGTCCCACTGCTTGACAGCACCTATGCAACCCTGAAGGTGGAAGGGACATTTTTTTCTGTCAGTGCCTGACTCTGCCACAGGATGGTGGGCACCCTAAGGACAGGGACTGAGTCTTTTTTGTTCTTGTTTTTGTTTTCCTTCTCATCTACCGCGCACCTAGCGCACACAGTAGCTCAGAGAACGTTCACCGAATGCAGGCATGGGTGCTCCTGTCCTGACTTTGCAGGGACTTCCTCAGACACCCAGCAACCTGAGGGTCATCCACTTCCTGACATCACACTTCGCAGACCTGGTTGGCCTGGCCCCCGCATCTGCAGCAGCACAACATTGCAAATGTACTAAATGCCATTGGATTTTACACTTTCCAGCAGTGAACTTTTTGTTTTGGAGATGGAGTCTCGCTCTGTCTCACCAAGGCTGGAGTGCAGTGCTGTGATCTCGGCTTACTGCAGCTTCCCCATCCCGGTTGCAAGCGATTCTCCTACCTCAGCCTCCTGAGTATAGTAGCTGGGATTACAGGCATGTGCCACCACACCCGGCTAATTTTTGTATTTTTAGTAGAGATGGGGTTTTGCCATGTTGGCCAGGCTGGTCTCAAACTCCTGGCCTCAAGTGATCCACCCGCCTTGGCCTACCAAAGTGCTGGGATTACAGGTGGGAGCCACGGTGCTCAGCTTACAATGAGTAACTTTTTGAGTTTTACTTCAATGAAAAATAAGGTAGAAAATAAAAGGACTTGGCTAGCAGAAACTGATTTGAGGACTCCACACCCCACACTCCAGGTCAGGGCAGGAAAACTAAGTGTCAGCACCCCCAGTGTCATTGCTTCTGTCAGTCCATCGCTAATCCTCCCCACCTCGCTGTGGTGGGCTGGTTGGGGGCTCAAGGTCCTCTGCAGTGGGTCAAAGTCAGACAATCCAGGAAGATGTTGGTGTTGGCTTCATAAAAGCTGATCCAGGCAGAACCATTCAAAGCTGTCACTTGCCAAGAATGTCATTAACAAATAACCAACTCTAAGTCCAGAAAAGCTGGATGTCAGACCATCCCCCTGTGCTGATGCGTCTCCCAGGAGGTGGGCTTGCAATTTCACAAGCTCTTCCCAGAGGACACCAACTTTCCAGGAAAGTAACTGCTTCCCACCTTCCTACACGCCAGCTCCACCTGTGTTTCTGGGGGTGCCCCACGGCGGGCCCTGGTGATGAGGGGTAGGGGTCCTGGTAGGCGAGGTGACCTGGACAAAATGTGAGCGGGATCCCTCCGTCATGAAGGTGGCCATCAGTCGGAAGGCAAAGATCATGAAGACCGATGCTGTAAGGACGCAAAAGCCTAAGAAAGCCTGGGAAAGTGACTTCAGGCACGTTAGGGAATTGGAAAACCCCCTTAAGGCAGGGCAGGAAGGAGCGGTGTCCACGGGGTGACTTCTAAACCCACAGAGGAGAGGAAGCTGGCCAGTCAAGCAAGTGGACCGTGGTGGAAGGAATTTCCCTGACACCTGCCCCTGGTCCTAATACCTGTTGGACTGTAAACTCATGAGGGTCTTGAGGGGCAGGAAGGCTCTTGCTGGACCCAGAGATGAGTGGAGAAATTGAAGGGCAATGGCAGCAGGGTTTCAAAGTGAGCCCCTCCTTAGTGGTGATGGCAGCTGATATCCCAACAGCCAACCAGGTATCCTTCCCCCTCTTATTGGTGATCGGTTCAGGAATCAGTCTGTCGTCGGATTTGGATCAATGAGGTGGGAGGGAAGTCAAGTTAGCGGCTTCTGGGAAAGTGGTCCTCATATCTCAGAGATGCAGGAAAGTGATGGTTCAGGTGCACATCTGGACTTTACTCAGTAGGGATACGATGCCCAGATCTGCAGCAGCCACTCTGTGACTGTGAGGAAAGCCAGTCAGAATGTGAGACCAACACTGAAATGATGGTGTTTGGCAGTGGGGGCACGGGGTGGGGGCGGGCGGGGATGACCCTGAGTCCTTGGTGTCATCACTGAGCTGTTGAATTTAGTCAGTCTCGGAGCCAGCCTACCTCTGGACTTCTTGCTACATGGGACAAACTAATCTTCTTTAGGGTTAAGCTAGTTGAGTTGAGCTTTTTGTTGCCGACCACCAAATATATCCTGACTGACACACACCACGTTCTCATCCAGCCGGACTGATGAGCAGCTGTGAAAGCAGAAGGGAAAAGGGAAAAGGGAGTGAAGTGACTCATATTTCATGAGCAACTACTGTGTGCCCTACCCTGTAGATCTCTCCTTAATCCTCTTACCAGCCCTTTGAGGTGCGTATTACTATTGTGTCCCCACTTAACAGAAGAGGAAACAGAGGCTGAGAGGTGAAGACCCTGCCTGATTCCACCCGGTGGGACTGGGATGTGAACCTAGATCCACTTATGCACCTGGCCAACCTGCTTTCCGGAGAACAGTGACAGAGCTGCCCTGGCAGGGAAGGGAAGCCTCAGCTTGAGCTGAGCCATCTTTTTTTTGGGAATATCCTTTGTTACCCAAGAGCTGAGGACACTGACCTGCCTGATGATCCACAGCCATCCAGAGCCAGGAGCCCACCCAAGAGAGATCAGAAGCTCAACTGGATGCCATTCAACCATGGACCCCACTGTCACGACCTGCATGGAGACTCCTCATGGAACCCTTCCTTCTTCCTTCCTGGAGGCCAGTGACGGCTTGGAGTGATCCATGGGACAGCAGAGCACACTGAGTTCTCTGATGCCCTTCCTGGCAGGGACCTTGGGGAACACGTTAGCATGGCAGGAGTTTAAAAAAATAAAAGAGAAAGAAAGAGTCCTTGATCCTTATTATGCAGCTCCTGGTGCAAATAAATCTATTGCTTGCAAAAACAAGCTGTCCGATAATAAATCACAGTGTGACGGGCGCATAAATCCAGAACTCAAGCTCCTGGCTGCTGCCTGGCCAGGCGTGCGGGGCTCACACACAGCAGGCCTGTGGGAAAGGTGACAGCCCCCGCTCAAGCCCACGCACCTGCTCAGCCTCTCTCCTTCCTCAAGAACCGGCTTCCCATGGTTTCTCTAACGCTTATTTTTTATTTTATTTATTTATTTTTCAGATGGAGTTTTGCTCTTGTCGCCCAGGCTGGAGTGCAGTGGCACGATATCAGCTCACTGCAACCTCCACCTCCCGGGTTCAAGCGATTCTCCTGCCTCAGCCTCCCAAGTAGCTGGGATTACAGGCTCCCACCACCACGCCCGGCTAATTTTTGTATTTTTAGGAGAGACAGGGTTTCACTGTGTTGGCCAGGCTGGTCTCAAACTCCTGACCTCAGATGATCCACCCCCGCTTGACCTCCCAAAGTGCTGGGATTATGGGTATGAGCCACTGAACCTGGCCTATATTTTCATTATTCTAACAACAAAGGCACAGGTTTTTTATTAATCAGTGGGAAAATGGAAACAACCTTGGATATTGAAAACAGAGGAGATGCAGAGAATTGGCTGTACAAGGAAGAGAAGGGTCAAGAAGCCACAAAAGGGGTGACAAGGGCAACCCAGAGACGAATGGCAAGAAGTGCCACCCCATCTGCAGGGCGAGCAACAAACAGAGGAGGGGGCGTTTCTACCAGCCAGGATCTAGGGCTGCAGAAGGAAGCTGGAGTCACAGTAGCCTGCCCGGTAAAGCTGGGGCCACGGAGGGTGCATGGCCACTGGTAGAAACCCCATCCAAGGAGAGACTTGTCCAGAGAGGCGAGAAGAAATGCCCTGGCTTCCCTCTTCCTCCCCTTCAGCCTCCCCACAATGCTGCCTATTGGCTGAGCCTAGTGACAGAAGGAGAGCCAGGGACACACTGCTTGCAAGAGGCAGTCCCTTTGTGATGTCCTGCAGAGCAGGAGTGGGGGAAGGGAAGGGACAGCAGACTCAGGAGCAGCACATGTATTCACTGCAAAATACATGCCCTCCCTGCTCAAAAAGGTTTTCCATCTTTATTTTCTATCTCCCTTTCTTCTTCTTCCCACCCACCCCGCCTCCTCACCCGCCGCAACTGGATCAAAAGCTGATAGATTCCAAAGTGATGGCAGAAACTTTCCGTTCATTTAATAAGTAAATAGTTACTGAGCATCTGCCATGTGCTGGGTACTGAGACTCAGAGAGGTCAAAGACAAGGTCGCTGCTCCCTTGGACTTTTCATTCTAGGGGGGAGTGGGGATGTGACACAATAAACAAGACAGAAATGAACAAACAAGATAACCCCCACGCAGTGGTGAGTGCTATGAAGAAAAGCAAGTGGTGAGTGATGAGAACGGCTTGTGTAGGGTGGGGGGCAGGGAGGCCCTCCCTGAGCAGCTGACATCCTAGTCAAGGCTGGAAGGATGAAAAGGAACTCTCTTGCAGAGAGAAGTAAAGGCATATCCAGTCAGGGGGCATGGCAGGTGCAAAGACCCTGAGGTGCATGGCCCTGCGTTCAAGCCCCAGCCCTGCTGCTTCCCATAAATGAGACTGAGGCAAGTGTGTGAGTTCTCCAAGCCTCAGTTCCCTCCCCATCAAATGGGATAACCATACCTGCTGCACAGGAGTGCTATGCAAATTAAAAATGACTACCCATGAAAAGAAAAACAGCCCAATGAAAACTAAGAAATTGATCACTATCATCTCCATCCACAAATCACATCAGTCCTTCCCACAAAGCAAGCTCCTATTGACTCTGATGTTTGCTGCCAGCATTTTAAGCAAACCATGTCTCTAAATGAGGAGAGCAGAAAAGAATTAAGATCTACAAAATTAACAGATCCCAATATTGAGAGGCATTACCAGAACCAATATCTTTCCCGAACACTGGACACATTTCTGTTTGGTATATCCACACCTCTCATGGCCACAGGACAGCCACCTGTATATCGTTACTGTGGCTAACACTACTCCCTAGATGAAAGGAGGCTTCAAAGGAAAAATCTTAAATGCTAAAAACTTTAAAATGGTGAAACTTTTAAAAGGTATTAGGATAATTGCCACAATAGCACTCTAGCTTTTGCTACCTTGATAAGTGTATTTAGCAGAATCTGGGAGACCTGGTCCAGGGTAGATGTAAGTGAGCATAATCGAATTAACAGAAAGAAAAAGAGAAGGGAGAGAGAGAAAGCAAGAGTCCGGGCATGGTGGTTCACGCCTGTGATCCCAGCACTTTAGGAGGCCAAGGCAGGCAGATCGCTTGAGCCCAGGAGTTCAAGACCAGCCTGGCAACACAGGGAAACCCCATCTCTACTATAAATTAAAAAAATTAGAGGCGCACAGTGGCACATGCCTGTAATCACAGCTACTAAGGAGGCTGAGGTGGGAGGATGGCTTGAGCCCGGGAGGTTGAGGCTGCAGTGAGCTGACATTACACCATCACATTCCAGCCTGGGTGACAGAGCCAGACTCTATCTCAAAATAATAATAATAATAATAATGAATTAAAGAAAGAACTTTTAATAATAATAATAATAATAATGAATTAAAGAAAGAACTTTTAATAATAATAATAATAATAATGAATTAAAGAAAGAGTTGCCAACAGACAGTGAGACAGGTAGGGCCCCAGGTAGGGGACGGGAACCCACCATGCAATTAGGCGCCTGCAGAGTGTCCACGCCTGATGAGGCTCTGGCTCACAACGCCCCCTGCTGGAAGAAGCCAGATGCTACTAAGGGAAGAAGTGAGGCATTTAAACTAGAGTATAATACTGCCTGATTCCAACTTAACTGACCTCGTTAATCTCCTCCCTTTATAAAATGAAATTTGTCATGATGTGAACAGAGCTGGTTTGAGTTTTATCTGTCATCTCCACCTGATTGGCTAAGTGAAATAACAAGAAAGACAACTACAGAAGAAGGTGGCGCTCACTGATGCCCATCAGGGACATACCTTATGATCATAAAATGTTGGAGTGGCGGGGTGGGGCAAATGTTCAAGCTTAAGGAATTGGTTATGGAATTATATAGATTTATGCAATGGAATTCTATGCCCCTATTGAAATGGTACATAATTATTGATTTGGAAAAATGCTCACAATGTATTGCTAATTGATAAAAATGAATTATATATAATAATGTATTCTATATTTCAGTTTTTGCAAAAAACCATTGTTTGTTTTTTGGGATGGAGTTTCACTCTTGTTGCCCAAGCTGGAGTGCGATTCAAGCGATTCTCCTGCCTCAGCCTCCCGAGTAGCTGGGATTACAGGCACACGCCACCATACCCGGCTAACTTTTTGTTTTTTTTTTTTTAAGTAGAGACGAGGTTTCACCATGTTAGCCAGGCTGGTCTCTAACTCCTGACCTCAGGTGATCCCCACACCTAAGCCTCCCAAAGTGTTGGGATTACAGGCGTGAGCCACTGGCATAAAACACATATTTTTATGTACACATGTGCGTTGGAAAATGTGAAGAAATACACACCAATACATTAGCATTGGTTATTTCTAGGGGGTGGCATCAGGAATCCTCCCTTTTTTACTTGCCTCTGCTCTCCCATTTTTCTATAAATGACAGCTCACATATATAACATGATAAAGTACCTCTCTAGCATTGAAATGGGATTACAGGAGAAGTGTTTGACCTACCAAAAGGAATGAAACTGTTTTCCAAGATTTTGCAAAATCATTTGTTTTAGGTCAGTTCAATTAATCACATTTATTTAGCTTCAGAGAGGCCAAGGACTAGAATCTGACCCCCATGGGTACTAGGCATCTTGACCTAGGTTCATATGCAACTTACTGCCTCAGCAACACACAGCTTCCCCTAAAGCAGAAGAAACCAAGGAACAGTGAGTGTGGGCCCGCACAGCCCCTCCCCGTCCTAGGAAAGCAGCATGCATGTGCCCAACACACACATGCATGCACACACACACACACACACACACACCCTTGAGCAGGTAAACCAGGTGCCACCTTCTGCCCTAAAATCCAGTGGATGCAACCTCACAACAGTCTAGAACTAAGCCCTGGTGCCTGGCACGCCACTGGCACATAGAATGGAGTATGCGGCTTTCATTCAATAACAAGGTAGAGTGGAATAAACACCTGAATAAGTGGAATACAGGGAATGAAGGCAATGAAAAGGAATGAAGTGGATAAAATGGAGTGAAATGGACTATCATGAATGAATAGAATGATAAAATCAGAGGCATGGCCTAGAGTGAATAAATACCATAGAACTGCCTGAATCACAAGATACAGTGAATGCATGGGATGAATGAGTGGGAGGAGGTGAAATGGGATGAATGAGTGGGAGGAGGTGAAATGGGATGAATGAGTGGGAGGAGGTGAAATGGGATGAATGAGTGGGAGGAGGTGAAATGGGATGAATGAGTGGGAGGAGGTGAAATGGGATGAATGAGTGGGAGGAGGTGAAATGGGATGAATGAGTGGGAGGAGGTGAAATGGGATGAATGAGTGGGAGGAGGTGAAATGGGATGAATGAGTGGGAGGAGGTGAAATGGGATGAATGAGTGGGAGGAGGTGAAATGGGATGAATGAGTGGGAGGAGGTGAAATGGGATGAATGAGTGGGAGGAGGTGAAATGGGATGAATGAGTGGGAGGAGGTGAAATGGGATGAATGAGTGGGAGGAGGTGAAATGGAATGAACGCGTGAATTGAATGAATAAAACAAGACATAGTTGCTGACCTCAAGGAGTTCATGCTGTAGGGGGAAGGAGACCAGTAAGCCAAGAATTATAGGAGCTTTGCCCCATGTCCCGAGCTAACAGGCCAGCTGTGGAACACAGAGCAGTTGATCTTGTGGTGTCTTACACACGGTCCTGTTGACCCTCACAGTGGACGGACAGCTATGTAATGCAGCCTCCTTCATTAGTTCCTGTTTGCAAATGAAGAAACGAGACAGGGGCAGCTTTCGTCTATTCCCTTCAAAGAGTATTTCCAGATTGGGTTCCCAGGAAGCAGACCCTGACACAGATCTGTGGGCAGGAGGTTGCTCAGGTTATGCTCTTGGGGCCACGTCCGTGGAAAGGGAGCAGGAGGTGAGGGAAGAAGTTGGCTGGGACACAGTCTCAAGGAGAGCCTCAGCCAACCTCATGGTGGGTTCTGAAGCTGGAAGAGCCTTCAGAGGTACCCTGGGGTTGGGCGAGGGGGCTGGGCCTTACACCCAGCCACATACCTCCCCACACTGGCCAGTCATGGGACACAGGCCACTTTCGGAGAGGGCAGCATGAAATTTATGAGTTCTTCCCACATTTCCTTCCTGAGACTGTCATAACCAGGTATCACAGAACGAGTGGCTTTAAGCAACAGAAATGTGTCTTTCACCACTCTGGAGTCCGGACAGGAAATCAAGGCATCGGCAGTTTTGGTTCCCTCTGTGGACTCTGAGGAAGGACCTTCTCCCGACCCTGGGGACAGCCAGCCACCCTTGGTGTTCCTGGGCTCATGGACACATCCCTCAGATCTCCACAGCTGCCTGCACGCAGCATTTCCCCCAAGTGTCTGGCTTCACACACTATCTTCCTTTTTTTTTTTTTTTTTTTTTTTTTTTTTTTGAGACGGAGTCTCGCTCTGTCGCCCAGGCTGGAGTGCAGTGGCCAGATCTCAGCTCGCTGCAAGCTCCGCCTCCCGGATTTATGCCATTCTCCTGCCTCAGCCTCCCGAGTAGCTCGGACTACAGGCGCCCGCCACCTCGCCCGGCTAGTTTTTTGTATTTTTTAGTAGAGACGGGGTTTCACCGTGTTAGCCAGGATGGTCTCGATCTCCTGATCTCATGATCCGCCCGTCTCGGCCTCCCAAAGTGCTGGGATTACAGGCTTGAGCCACCGCGCCCGGCCACACACTATCTTCTTATAAGGACACCACCCCACTCCAGTACGACCACATCTTAATTTAACAAATTACATCTGCAACAACCCAATTTCCCAACAGGGTCCCATTCTTTGGTTCTGGGGGTCAGAAATCAGCATATTTTTCTTGGGGGACACACATCAACCCACAATGCCAGCCAAGGGATTCTCCAAAGCAGGCTGGTGGCCGAGCGCCGGGGACTGCCAGCAGCACTCCCAGTGGCCTTCAATCCTAAAGGTCCTCTGGTCTCAGAGCACCTACTAGAGAAACTGAGACTCGAGGGGGTTAAATCACTTCTTCAGGGTCACAGACGTAGCAAAAAATCAAGCAAGGGCTTGAAGCCTGTGCTCAGGCACGTGCTAAAGAGCTGGAACTTGATCCTGTGGCCAAGGGGACGCCATCGAAGGAATTTAAGCCAGAAATCGATCACATTTATTTTCCAGAAAGGCAACTCTGAAAACTGGGTGAAGAATGGGAAGGCGGGCTCAGCAGCAGAAGCCAGGAGGGCTGGCAGGGGTCGGGGGCTGCTGCAGGAATTCAGGCTGTGGGATAGGACCCAGGCTGCGATGGGCAGAATGACCACCAAAGATGTCCCCATCCTTATTTCCAGAGCCTGGGTCCATGTGGCTACTGTGGTTACCTTACATGGCAGATGTGCAGGTGTAGACTTTGCAGACGTGATTAAGTCAAAAATCTCAAGGTGAGGAGATGAGTCGGCATGATCTAGGTGGGCCCAATGTCATGACCAAAGTCCTTATAAGAAGGAGGGCAATGACCAGGCGTGGGTGGCTCATGCCTGTAATCCTAGCACTTTGGGAGGCCAAGGCAGGTGGATCACCTGAGGCCAGGAGTTCAAGACCAACCTGGCCAACATGGCAAAACCCATCTCTACTAAAAATACAAAAATTAGCTGGGCATGGTGGTGGATGCCTGTAATCCCAGCTACTCGGGAGGCTGAGGCAGAAGACTGCTTGAACCCTGGAGGCAGAGGTTGCAGTGAGCTGAGATGGTGCCACTGGACTCCAGCCTGGGTGACAGAGCGAGACGCCATCTCAGAAAAAAAAAAAAAAAAAAAAAAAAAAAAAAAGGAGGAGGGCAAGAGGGTCTGAGTTTTCTTGTCTCACCTTCATGTACAAGGCTCAAAATCCAGCTCCATCCTCTAACTCACTCCTGTCCACTCTTCCCCACAATCACCCTTCCCAGCTCCACTCACCTTCTTTCTGTCCCTCAAACACACCAGGCTCATGCCTGAACCAAGTCTTTTCACTTGCTGTATGAAGTGAATGCTCCATCCAGAACGCTGTCTTCACCTATTCAAAAAAAAAAAAAAAAGTTTGTATACCTGTCCTCCTATCATTGAAGTTTCAGCTTAAATGTCACCTCTTTGGAGAGAGAGAGAGAGAGAGGCCTTCCCTATTGTCCCAGCTAATGGTAGGGTGAACCTGTCACTCTAGTTGCCCTATTATGATTCTCTCTGCAGCCACTTATCACTCTTGTATCTTCCTGTCTGCTTTGTTTATTGCCTGTCTCCTGCTCAAGGTCAGCTTCAAGAGAGTAGAGACCTCACCTACCTTGTACACTAGTGATTCCTCAGTGCCTAGAGCTGAACATGCAATAGAGTAGGTATTCAAATATCAGATGGATAATGGATGTATGGAAGACTGGTGAATGGATGGGAAGATAAAAGCTTGTTTGGATAGAAAGATGGAGGGACAGATGGAGGTATGGAAAGAAATATGGAACTATGGGTAGATGGTTGGATGGAAGGATGGATAGATGGAAAACTGGTGGATGGAAGGAAAATTGATTAATGGATTAAAGGGTTAATGGATGGCAAAACAGGTTGTCGGAAGGATGAGTAAAATAAGAAGATGGATGGATGGATGGACAGACGGATGAGTAAAGAATAGGCAGATGGAAGGATATTTGAACGGATTAAAGGATGGGTGGTGGAGGATAGAAAGTTGGATTGATGGAATGATAGAAGGATAGAATAATGGAACAATGTTCCAATAATGGAACAATGAATGAACAATGAATGGATGGTGAATGAATGCATATGTGGATTAAAAAAATAAGACATGAATCAATAGAATGATGGACAAATAGAAGAATGAGTAGATGGATGAATGGATGGGAGGATGGTTAAATGGAAGGATGGAAGGTTGAATGAATGAAAGAGAAAATGGGTAGATGGAAGGATGGGTGGGTGGAAATACATGGATGGAAGGAAAGACAGAAGAGGAGGGGATAGAATAAAGCGTGACTGAATGGAGGATATATGGAAAGAAATGGCAGTAAATGGATGGAAGATATAAAATTCCTCAAAAGGTGGCTACCAGACTGAGCTGGATCAATATTTTCTATCTGTATTTGAAGAGGTTGCTCTATACCTTCCTGACATTCGTTACGAAGTGACAGAGGTCAACAGGCTGTTTGCACCTCTAATCCTCTGAACCAGATTCTGTAATCATCTTAACTCATCAGCAAATATCTATATTTAATAAACTCCCCCACCTGATGCCTGGGCCCCCACACACAGCTATTGACTTAGCTGCTTGATCACGAGGGCTTGGTAATCCCACTTCAAAGCATTAGCACTAAATTCTCCCACCACGAGTGGGGCCCCTCTGTGCTCTGGTCCCCTTCCAAAAAAAAAAAAAAAAATGACTTGCTCACATTACTTCCCTGTTTAAAACTCTTAAAAGTCTCAGGGGGCAATCTCTGGCTCACAGGACTGGTACAGATTCCAGGGTGCTCAAGGTCCTTTACACCCTGGTGCCAGCTTGACTCACCAGCTTCATCTTTCATCCCTCTCCAGCTCCTCACACAAACCCCATGTGCTGCCACCATGTGAAATCCGTCTCTATTGTGAGAACAGATCCTGCCCCCGCCAGCCTCCAGGCATGCACCTAGGCTGTTCTGTTGACCCAGAACGCTGCTCTCCTTTGCTCCATCTAGGGAATGGCCTTCATTCTTGTCTCAATTGTCCCCTCATGGAAGACCCACTGGTCCCTCAAACACAAAGTCTTCCCAATCTCCAGCCCAAAGCTGGTCCTTTTGTATCGTCCATGTTCTTGAAGGAACTGCTCCATCCCCTAGACCTGAAACCCAGGAGGAATTCAGGATCCTACCTTTATCCCCACCCCTGTCAAATGCTGAGCTTCTCCTGTAGCTCTCATGCTCTCCCAAGCTACCCCACTCTCTCTGCCACCAACAAGTCCCAGCCCTCTTCCCTCTCACTCCCATGCTGGCTGCCCCATCTCCATCCTTGCTCCCTCCAAGCCCTTCCACTGTGGCTAGCAATGGGGCATTAACCCAGTCCCTAGCCTACCTTTCCAGACTGACCACCATTCTCCAAACTCTGCCCTTCTACTCGATGGGATTCTTTTCCATTCCTTCCATGCAACAGGTTCTCTCAGCTCCTGGCTTGAGCAGAGACTGTTCCCTGTGCTCAGAACACTCTTCCCTATCCCTCTCAACCTGGACAATCCTCCTCTTCCTCATCAACATCATCATGATCATCATTAATGGTAATAATGGCCACAACGGTGAACATTTGAGAACTTACCATGTGCTAGACACAGTGCTAAATGTTTCACAGGCAAATGGCACTGGATCCTTATGATCTATGAAGTAGGATTTATTGTTATGCCCATTTTACACATAAGGAAACTGAGGCAGGGAGCTCCCGTAACTGACCCAAGTGCTTGGCAATTGAAATAGAGATTTGAACCCAGGCAGTCTAACTCCAGAGTCCTCCTCTTACCACTACACTCTAGAGACACCCCAGATGAGGCCACACTTCCTCAAGAAAGCTCTCCACTCCCGGGCGAGGTTTGCTGCCTCCCCCTCTGAGCTCCCACATGGCCTGTGCTCTGATCATAGCATGTAACATCTGCATCATAATCTCCTGTCTTGAAGATTGTTTCCAAATAGGGTCACTGAAAATTCCTCCTAATCCTATATGCACCTGCCAGTGCTGACACCAAGAATCGGTGCTCTTCTCTCCTCCCCTTGGGCTGGCCTTATGACTTGCCATGAGCAACAGAATTCAGGGAGCTCAGGCCTTGGAACACAGCAGCTCTCATCTCCTCTCTCAGACCCTGGCCGCCATGCTGTGAGGAAGTCCAGGAATACTAAACCATGAGATGCTCTGTGGAGACGCCTCACAGGCAAGGCCACCCTGATGTTCCAGACCCAGTGAAGTAGCTGACAAACTTCCAGCTGTGTGACTGGGCCCAGGTGACATCAGCAGATGACCCAGCTGAGCCCCAGCCAACCCACAGGATCATGAGACCATCACAAACCATTGTTGTGCTTGGTTCATCTTTCAGCCTTAGTTTCCCCATCTGAAAAGGAGGGAAGGTGATTCCTAGGTACCAGATTTGTTGTGAGGATTAAATAAAAGTACCTCACAAAAAAAGATGGTCAATCATTGGCTGCCAGTTTTTAACTCTGGACCAGCCAAGAGGACAATCGTTCCTTTTGACTTTCCTCCCCCATCAACTGCGCCCCAAGTCCAGGCCACACTTGCATCTCCACACTGTCCAGAGGCACAACTCTCTGCACCTCCCAGTCTCATCCTTCTGTGTCTGTGGCCCATCTGGTGTTACTCCCTAGTCCTACTGGCTGGGGAACATGGGGGTGGGGCGTGCTGATGTCTTCCACTCCCCTGGAGCAGCCGGCCCTGGAGTCCTGGGGGCAGATGAAGGAGTCCAGATCCTGGCTCCGTTCAGATGTGTGTACACCATCCTGGGTGGGCTATGGCTTGGGTACCGAAGGGAAATGACCCACTTCAACAAATGGCTGTAAAATGCATCTCCACTGTGTGGGCTAAAGTCATGAATGATTTGACCTGGACCTGTACTCAGGCAGCAGAAACAAGAAACAAAGGATATTCCAGTTAGGGAACACACTCTCAAGATCATCTACTCCAGAAGTCACGGATGTGCGTGCCTGAGGGGCCAGGCCAGACAGAACGTACAAGACAAGTGAGTGTAATACAGGGCACAGTGTAACACTGATCAGGTGCACTGTGGTGACTTCAAGAATTTTTTAAATGAAAATATAACCTACATATACATGTAGAGGGTGCATAACTTCAAGGCCGGTGGATTGCTTGAGTCAGGAGTTCGAGACCAGCCTGGGCAACATGGTGAAACTCTCATCTCTATAAAAAGTACAAAAATTAGCCAGGCATGGTAGCACACCAGCTAATTTTTGCATTTTTACTAAGGACAGGTTTTCACCTTATTGACAGGGCTGATGTCAAACTCCTGACCTCAAGAGATCAGCCCACCTCGGCCTCTCAAAGTGCTGGGATTACAAGCGTGAGCCACCACTCCTGGCCTTTAGAAACTTTTTTGTTTTGAGACAGAGTCTCACTCTGTCACCTAGGCTGGAGTGCAGTGGTGTGATCTTGGCTAATTACAACCTCTGACTCCTGGGTTCAAGCGATTCTTGTGCCTCAGCCTCCTGAGTAGCTGGGATTACAGGCACGTGCCACCACGCCCAGCTAATTTTTGTATCTTTAGTGGAGAAAGGGTTTTGCCATGTTGGCCGGGCTAGTCTCGAACTCCTGACCTCTGGAGATCCACCTGCCTTGGCTTCCCAGAGTGCTGGGATTACAGGCATGAGCCATCACATCTGGCCTCTGGAAACTCTTTGAATCACGTATTAGTCATATTGTTTTATCTTCTGGTTTTCCAATTTTATTAAGGTAAAGTTTATGATAAAGGTAAATGTATATATATATATTTACAATGTATATTAAAAGTTAAAAAGGTTCCAGTTTTATTAAAGTCAAGCTTATATTAGAAGTAAAAACAGGCCGGGCGCGGTGGCTCAAGCCTGTAATCCCAGCACTTTGGGAGGCCGAGACGGGCGGATCACGAGGTCAGGAGATCGAGACCATCCTGGCTAACACGGTGAAACCCCGTCTCTACTAAAAAATACAAAAAACTAGCGGGGCGAGGTGGCGGGCGCCTGTAGTCCCAACTACTCGGGAGGCTGAGGCAGGAGAATGGCGTGAACCCGGGAGGCGGAGCTTGCAGTGAGCTGAGATCCGGCCACTGCACTCCAGCCTGGGTGACAGAGCGAGACTCCGTCTCAAAAAAAAAAAAAAAAAAAAAAGAAGTAAAAACAAAAGCATTCACTTTACAAGCTCCCAGGACCTGAAAAGCCCCAAATTGAGTCAGTGGTGTCCTTCCGCAGAAGGTTAACGTTTGAAAACATGGCATTCTAGTTACATTTTGAAATGGCTTCGTGGTCCATTAGCCACTTTGTGGAGGCATGAATTTTCTCAGGGCACCGTTTTAGCCAAGGGGACCGATGGCCTGAGAAGGAAAATGGGAGGCTGGAGGGCGAAATGTCCCATAAAACCCAGATTTCAAGACACTAAGGAGATTAAGCTGCTGTGTGCCACACTGTTCATTTCAAGTGGTCTTGGGGGGGGACACCCTTTAATCTCCAGGTGAAAGCTGATGATTCAGAGGGTGAAAATAGGCAACCGTGTTCCAAAGAGCCGAGAGAGAAAACCCAGCCTGGTTCCAATTTCTTACCTTTTTTTCTTTAAAAAAAAAAAAATCTCTCGTTTGAGGCATCTGATGAGGACTTAGTGTGATTAAAGTGGTGGCAGGAGCTGAAAGATAAAACAGCTATTTGAGGGAGGGAATTTTTCCAGCTGAGCTAGGAGATCCATTAAATCCCTGGCTGAAGTGTCAAATCATTAGCGCCTCCATGATCCGGGGGTGGCTTAACCCTGCCTAACACGTCCGGGTGGCGGGGGAGAGGGGGAGCACAAAGACCCCAAGGATGGTGCTGACACAGGGCGCCGGCCTGGGAGTACAGATAAGGCAAGCAGGTCCCCTGGGGTCAAGGTGAAGAAAGTGGCAGGAAATAGAAATGCCAGGTGTCTGCCTCTACCCCGGAGCAATTTGTGTGCCGAGGCCAGATGAGTGACCTTGGCAAGCCAAATGCACTCTGAGGCCAGGTCTTTGTCCAGGTGTTTTTGTGTGTGTGTGTGTGTGTGTGTGTGTGTGTGTGTGTGTGTGTGTGTTTTGTTTTTTTCTGGGTGTTAGGGGTTGCCTAACCACATAAATCTAGGATGGCCTCAGGCCCCTAAATCCCACCCACCTGCCTTCTAATGGGTGGTTGTAAATTAACTCCTGAGTTCACCCACCAGCTGCAAAATCCTGACAGTGACATTAAGTCTCTCTGGGTCTCAGTTTCCTCACCTGGAGAATGGAGGCAAATGACAATGCACCTTCCACAGAGTCGTGGGAGTGGAGTCTTCTAGTAAAACTCCAGGTCTAAGATGGGTCATGCCCAGCAGGCATCACCTCTCACCCTTCATCTCTGTAGATAGCTCATCTTAATTGTGGATGTGTTTTAATCTAATTAAACCCAAAGTGAGCTGGACACACTGATAGTTGAAGGAGAGACTGGCTCTTCAGATTCCTTATTCCAAATGAGGCCAGGTTCCCTCCCTGACCTCAGCAATTTCTACTTCTCTCTACCCATGCTGACATGTGGCTGATGTGTGCCAGAATGGCCATGTAGCCAAAACAAGTGAAAGCACCCTTCCGTACCAATGAGCAAACAGCCTCTCCCACTGCATCCCAAGTGCCCAGCTTCCCTGCACCCTGCCCCCGACTGCCCATGGTCTGACAACCAAAGGGTTAACCCTGGACAGCAGGGAGCTCTGAGCCCTACAGCCCAGTGAGTGTCATACCATAGAGGCGCTGCATTGGACCCACCAATACTCTCCATGGGGTTCCTCACCCCCCCTTTGTAGAGCAGAAGAAACTGTGGCTCCAAGAGGGAATGTGACTAGCTCAAGGCCAATCATCCAGGGAGTGGCAGAGTCAGGACCTCCAGAAGCTGTCAGACTCCTCTGGATAAGGTGGGAGCATGCAAAATGTTGGGGACATATTGAAGGCAACCCATGCCTTGCCTCCTGGTGCACATCAACGCTCATCTCTGAACAAAGACTGCCTGGGTCTAAATCCCAATCTGCCACCTACAAGTCTTGTCACCACAGGCAAGTGACTTCAGCCTTTTGTAAGATCGAACTAATTTCCTTAGTTTTAAACAAAACGAGAAAACAGAGTTTTTCAACCCCACTACTGTGGACCTGAGGAAACAGATTATTCTTTGTTGTGGGTGCTGTTCGAACATAATAGAATGTTTAACAGCATCCCAGCTTCTACCCTCTGGCTATGGGTCGCACCTCCTCCCCAGTCAGGATGATCCAAATGTCTCCAGGCATTGCCTGCTGTCCCCTGGGGGGCAAATCCATCTGAGCAGGAGAGCCCTGCTTTACAGGGTTGTTTTGAGGGTTAACAAGTTTAGAGAGAGAACTGGGCATATAGTTAGTCACTGTCATTACCTGGTTCCTCAGTTAGGATTGGGGTTGCCTGCAAGGAATGGTGACCCTAAAATAATTGACCTACACTGGACAGTAGTTTGGTTTACTTGGACAGAAATGGACAAACACTAGCAGTTTGGGACTAGATGGCAGTTTGGCTCCACTTCTCTAACGTTTGAACTCATCCTCTGGGTCCAAAGGGACAGCTACAGACACCATGGAGAGGGGAGGGGCAGAGGGCACTTGCCAGCCAGCCAATAAGATCCCCAGATGCCACCACCATGACATTCCACTAACATCCCATTGGCCAGAATGTGGTCATATGGTCACACCTAGCTGCAAGGGAGGCTGGGAAATGTAGTCTTTATTCTAGGGGTTGGGGGTGGACAGTTAATGTTATATTACAGTGGAAGAAGAGAGAATTGGTTCAATGGGTCATGGAATCTCTTGGGCCTGCTGCAGTCAGGAAGCTGATTAAAGCCAGAGGCTGTCAGAGCCACGAGGACAGAGAGCGAGATAATCCTGGGAGCATCTGGTACATTTTGCTTAATAAACCATTGGACAAGAAATATTAGCAGAGCACATGAGAAATAAACACATCAGAAACTTGCCTCTAAACAGAAATCCTGCAGAACTGACACCCATTATAATCAACTCCCTCCTCCATGCCAGGACTATGTGCCCTCCATGTTCTGTGTGAATTTGCGGCAGGAGGATGGAAACATTGGAACTGGACCGAAATCCAGGGCACTCTGCTTTCCTCTTGAGTCTACCACCCGGAAGCTGCATGACTGAGGTGAAGTCCCCAAGCCCTCCAGGCCTCAGTTTTCTCAGCTGTACACAGGGCCAGTATTGGATTCTCAAACAGCAAAACAAGGCTGGCCACAGTGGCTCACACCTGTAATCACAGCACTTTGGGAGGTCAAGGTAGGAGGATCACCTGAGGCCAGGAGTCTGAGATCAGTTTGGGCAACATAGGGAGACCTTGTCTGTACAAAAAATAAAAAATAAAAAAACCTAGCTGGGTCTACATGCCTGTAGTCCCAGCTACTCAGGAGGTTGATGTGGGAGAATGGCTTGAGCCAGGGAGTTCAAGGCTGCAGTGAGCCATGATCATGCCAGTACACTCCAGCCTGGCCAACATGATGAAACCCCATCTCTATTAAAAATACAAAAATTAGCCCGGTGTGGTGACATGTGCCTGTAGTCTCAGCTACTGTGGAGGCTGAGGCAGGAGAATCATTTGAACCTGGGAGGCAGAGGTTGCAGTGAGCCAAGATTGCCTCACTGCACTCCAACCTTACTTCTCTAAAGAGAGCCTGAGAAAAAACCTGCCAAGAAAACAAGGGGCAGAGCTTTTGCCAAGTTGGGCTTAGCTTTACCCCTTCCATTAACAGGCCATAGTGTAGAAACAGGGCTGATTATGTTCGGGGGCTTGACCCCCAAACCGGCATCTGCCTTTGAGGAGGCAGCAGAGGGGAAGACCCTTGAGCTTGCGGAGACAGTGGTGACTCCATCTTGGATGCTAGTCTGCCATGTTGATTTCTGATTGTCTCCAGTCCTGGGAATGCCTCTTGCTGCTTACTTTATTTACTATCCCTAGTGTAAGAACATGACAACCTTGAAACTATTGGACAAATTCTAAGCTATGGCACACATGACATTCTTGCCTGTTAGGAGGGTTGCCTTTGTCTTACTGGAATATGCACCCTCTTCCCCTGTGATAGATACGATTTTGCTCTGTGTCCCCACACAAATCCCAGCTTGAATTGTAATAATCCCCACAGGTCAAGGGTGGGGCCAGGTGGAGATAACTGAATCATGGGGCTGTTTCCCCCATACTGTTCTCATGGTAGTGAGTAAGTCTCACAAGATCTGATGGTTTTATAAATGGGAGTTTCCCTGCACACGCTCTCTTGTCTGCTGCCATGTAAGACATACTTTGCTTCTCATTTGCCTTCCACCATGATTGTGAGGCCTTCCCAGCCATGTGGAACCATGAGTCCATTAAACCTCTTTCCTTCATAAATTACCCAGTCTTGGGTATGTCTTTATTAGCAGCATGAGAACAGACTAATACAGCAGATAAGCCTTGAGTCTGGGGGTAACAGGTACAGAGATCTACCTGTCCCGCTGCCTCCAAGACCATGCTTCTGTCTGCAAGCTCCCCCCCATAAAACCAGAAAACACGCTTTACCCACAAACTCCATTTGTCTGCCTTGCTCTTTGGTTTCTCGACTCTTTTGGCTTTTTTTTTTTTTTTTGATATGGAGTCTCACTCTGTTGCCCAGGCTGAAGTGCAGCGGCGGGATCTCCACTCACTGCAACCTCCGCCTCCCAGGTTCAAGGGATTCTCCTGTCACAGCCTTCCAAGTAGCTGGGATTACAGGCGCCCGCCACTACACCTGGCTAATTTTTGTATTTGTAGTAAAGACGGGGTTTCACCACGTTTACCAGGCAGGTCTCGAACCCCTGACCTCAGGTGATCTGCCCACCTCAGCTTCCCAAAGTGCTGGGATTACAGGCATGAGCCACCACATCTGGCCTCCTTTGGTTTTTGGAGGCCACATTGCATACACAGCCTTTTCACGGAACAAGCCTCCTCGAAGGCTCCCACGACCCATAGGCACCACACTCAGTGCTCATCAGCGCATGAAATCCTCACAAGCCCGTTCCACAGAGAGGAAAGCTGAGGCTCAAGAGGTTAAAAAGGCCTCTCAGTTGTGTGACACACAAGGCCACAGAGCAACTTGTGGGCAAACAGAGCTTACAATCAAACGCACTGACCTCCAGGACCCCGGCCTCGTCTTGACGCTGTCTTCGGACTGATTTCCCAGACAGAAGCTCAACTTCTTCTGGGGTCTCCCTGTCACTGTCAGTCTCCTGCATTGTGGTCATGTTAAGGTGACATCACAGGAAGCCCAGACTCGGCGCTCTGCTTCTGCACGGCTTACCCAGGGGCCTGGAGGCCCAGCTTCTCTCTGTGTGTCTCATGCCATTGCAATCCCAGACCACAGCAGGAGCTCGGAGTGCACACAAGCAGAAACACAAAGGGCTCCTCAGGGATGAGGACCCTCAGACGGCCCTTAGCAACCAGATGCACACTCACCCTCAAACCCCTTCCACAGCATCTGCAGATCACTGGGCACTCACCATCCACACATAGCTAGCGTGGTTTAGTCTTCTTGAGACAGGATCTCACTCTGTCGCCTGTGCAGTGGCATGACCACAGCTCACTGCAGCCTCGACCTCCCCACGCTCAAAGCAATCCCTCTACCTCAGCCTGCTGAGTAGTTGGGACTACAGGCATGCACCACCACACCTGGCTAATTTTTGTATTTTTTGTAGAGATGAGGTTTCACTGTGTTGCCCAGGTGCGTCTCCAACTTCTGAGCTCAGGGGATTCTCCTATCTCAGCCTCCCAAAGTGCTGGGATTCTAGGCGTGAGCCACGACACCTGGTTTTTTGCTTTAGATTTTAATATAAATAGGACTGCACCAGAGACACTGATCTGTATCCTGCTTCCTCCCCTTAACAACATGCTTGCGATCCCTCCATGTCTGTTATACAGAATGCTATCATGCTATTTTTAATAGCTGCGTAGTATTCTATAGTGTGATGGTTAATTTTATGTGTTAACTCGACTGGGCCACAAGGTACCCAGATATTTGGCCAAACATGATTCCAGGCGTGTCTGTGAGAGTGCTTCTGGGCGAGATGAACATTCCATCAGTACACTGAGCAAAGCTGATCATCCTCCCTCATGTGGGTGGGCCTTGACCAATCAGTTGTAGGCCCAGCAAGAACAAAAAGGCTGAGAAAGAGGGAATCCCTTCTGTCTGACTGCTCAAGCTGGAACACTGGGGGTTTTTTTTCTGCTTTTTTTTTTTTTTTTTTTTTTCCCTACCTTTGGACTCAAACTGTATCAGCTCTCCTGGCTCCCCAAGAAAAGCCCCACATTCTGGCCTATGGCCATACCACCCTGAACGTGCCCGATCTCATCTGATCTCGGAAGCTAAGTGAGGTTGGGCCTGGTTAGTACTTGGATGGAAAACCTCACATTCTGGCATTCTCGATGGACACATGTTTTGAGGGTCACCCTTCGACTCCACCCTTGGCAACAATAATGGAGGTCAACGTTTACTGATCCGCTTGCTACAAACCCAGTAAGCTCCCTGTAGACCCTCCTCACAACAGTGCAATGGAGGAGGCGCCTCTATTGCCCATTTGGATGGTGAGAAGATGCAGGCTTAGCTAGAGAATGAAGCTTCCCGCTGAGGTCATGCCGCTAGGAGGAGGCAGACCTGGGCTTCTGCATGGGTCTGTGCAACCACCCAGGGCTTAACCACAGTTACAAATTCTACCCCATTAAGTGACAGTTACCGTCTCACCCTCTAAAAATTACCTCAACCCCAGGCACACAATAACATCAAGCCAGGAAAATTATTGGATTTGATGATATTGAGTTGGAATGGAAATGTGGATTCTCCACGTACATAAGCATGAGAATGAGACTGTGGGAGCCCATTACATTTCCTCATTAGACTGCTATTGTCATCACTCGAGTCCCTAACTAACAGCCCACGTCCTGCCTGAAGCAATAGTGAGTCTTCCATGTAATTTCTGATGGCTTAGATGTCCCCATGGACATCACAGGACTTATTTTTCTTTCTAAATACATTTGCAAATGGTTGTTTCTCAGCCTCAAATCAATACATCATGAATAGAGTAAACCAGAGTCACAGAGAGCCTCACTGAGCACTTTTCACAGGAACAAACATCATTCTATCAAACAGGCCCAGAGGAATCTTGGACTTAAAAGCCACAGAGAGGCTGGGCGCAGTGGCTCACGCCTGGAATCCCAGCACTTTGGGAGGCCGAGGTGGGCGGATCACTTGAGGTCGGGAGTTTGAGACCAGCCTGGCCAACATGGTAAAACCTTGTCTCTATTAAAAATAATAATAATAAAAATAAAATTTTAAAAAAGGCCAGGCATGGTAGCTCACATCTGTAATCCCAGCACTTTGGGAGGCTGAGGCAGGCAGATCACCTGACCTCAGGAGTTCAAGACCAGCCTGGCCAACATGGTGAAATCCCGTCTCTACTAAAAATACAAAAATTAGCTGGGTGTGGTGGCACATGCCTGTAATCCCAGCTACTCGGGAGGCTGGGGCAGGAGAATCGCTTGAACCCTGGAGGCAGAGGTTGTAGTGAGCTGAGATTACACCATTGCACTCCAGCCTGGGCAACGAAAGCAAAACTTCATCTCAAAAAAATTAAAATTAAAATTAAAACTTTTTTTAAAAAAAAAAGGCATACAGACTTGGGTTCAAATTTCTGCTCTAGTCCTTTGAAATCATGTGACCTTGGGCCAGGCACTCAACCTCTCTGCAGCTTGGCATCCTTGTGTGTGATGCTGCAGGGATGCACTGATGTCAGAGAGCTACCAAATCAAGTAAGACTCAATCACAGGCCACAAGTTTGTCGATTATGACACGTTATGCAGATGTCAGTCAGTATTCATCTTTTGTCAAGCAGAAGAGCCCACTGCCAAGATTTGACCATTTGGATCTCCACGTTTTTAATCTAGGTTTAGTTTGTCTCAAGTTCAAATGCATGTCCTTAAATAATTAATTTCTCTTCATATTCTTTTTTTTTTTTTTTTAAGATGGAGTCTCGCTCTTTTGCCCAGGCTGGAGTGCAGTGGCGCGATCTCAGCTCACTGCAACCTCTGCCTCCCGGGTTCAAGCAATTCTCCTGTCTCAGCCTCTTGAGTAGCTGGGATTACAGGCGCCCGCCACCATGCCAAGCTAATTTTTGTATTTTTAGTAGAGATGGGGTTTCACCATGTTGGTCAGGCTGGTCTCAAACCCCTGACCTCGTGATCCACCCACCTCGGCCTCCCAAAGTGCTGGGATTACAGGCGTGAGCCACCGCGCCCGGCCATTTCTCTTCATATTCTAATCTTCAAAGCCTCAATGGCTGTAGTCTTAGTGAGGCGGTGCCACCAAAAGCAATGAAATTCCTGTGAGAGCCAAACAGGGGCTAGTGGTTATGCGCTCACAGCTTGGAAGATAGAATCAGAAGGTGTCAAATGGGCTGTTGCCTCTCTGAAAAGGAGTTCTGCATGACACAGAGAGGACAGGCTAGACGCTGGGGGTCCTGGAGTCGAGGGATGCGGTGTGGCCCCTTTGTATTATGAGCTGCTGGAGCCGGAGCTCAGAACTTGCTTGGGCGAGGTCTGCAAGGGGCTGGGCATGGGGCTGAATGGCTTCTGTTCCTCCCACGCAGCAGAGCCACAGCACACGCACACCTTACCAGCAAAGCTCCCGTCTGCACCACTCGCATTCCTGGCCACCAGAGAGGGTCCTGCCCAAGGGCGCCCTGCGACATCATCACGCTTCGTCTTTGCAAGGACCACAGGATGCATCAGGGCTGAGGTGGCAACCGTGAGCAAAAGAGGACCTGCGAGATGTACTCTGACACGGACACAAAGGTGACAAAAGACAGCCTGGTATGCTAGAGGGAGCACGATCCCTGGAAGAGATGGCCATCTGGACTCCCCAGGCCCATGGATATGTTGATTTCCATACTTGGAGCATACACTGGACATAAGGGTCTTTTGAATCCACCAGAGCTGTGTTTTCCGCCATGATCGTAAAAGACCAGTTCCCAGGATGTACCAGAAAACTCCCCTGGACAGGTGGTATCACTTCTGCCACCTTCTTAGTCACATGGTATAAGCCAGTTAGGAAACGTAAGTCATCAGGCACCTCTGCACCTGTCAGCAGGCCATCGTCCTCTCCTTTCCTTATTAAAAAAAATAAATTTGGCCAGGTGCAGTGACTCATGCCTGTAATCCCAGCACTTTGGGAGGCCAAGACGGGCGGATCACTTGAGGTCAGAAGTTCAAGACCATCCTGGGCAACATGGTGAAACCTTGTCTCTACTAAAAATATAAAAATTAGCTGGGTGGGGTGGCAGGCGCCTGTAATCCCAGCTACTCAAGAGGCTGAGGCAGGAGAATCGCTTGAACTGGTGAGGCAGAGGTTGCAGTGAGCCGACATCACACCACTGCACTACAGCCTGTGTGACAGAGCGAGGCTGCACCTCAAAAAGAAAAAAAAAGAAAAAAAAATTCACATACAAAAAATGAAAAAAAAAAAACCCACAAATAATAAATTCACCTTTAAATCACAAAAAATATACTTGTGAATTAATTTTGCTAGGTTTATAAAGATGGGGCAGTCCAGTAGAGTATTTAAGAGCATGGACTTAGAATGCCTGCATTCAAATCTCACCCACATTCTCCTCACTGCTGTGTGACCTTGGACAAGTTGCTTGACCTCTCTGAGCTTCTGTTTTCTCATCTGTAAAAAGATAATATAAAGCGTCTCTATCTCAAAGTTGCTGGGAGGCTCATTGAGGTCATGACGGAAAGGATGCCATCAGCTCTCAACCATTTACTACTCTATGGGTCTGGAAATATGCATGACAAGATGGAAACAGTGATTGTTTGAGATAAGCATGTGTATTCGAATATCTTCTGTAGACATACATTTTGTACAAATATACAAACCAATGGTTATGGACTCAATGCTTGTATTTCTCCCCACCTTCATTTATATGTTATAATCCTAACCCCCAGTTGGGTGGTAGTAGGGGGAAGGGCTTTGGGGAGGTAATGAGGTCAGGGGGATGGAGTCCTCATGAAAGGGATTAGTCCCCTTATAAAAGGGACCCCAGAGACTCTCTTGCACTCTTCCCTCGGGTAAGGATGAAACACAAAGTTGGCAGTCTGTTGCCTGAAAGCTAGCCTTCACCAGAACCCACTGTGCGGGCGGGCTCCCTGATCTGACTTCCAGTCTCTCCAAAACCATGAGAAATACGTTTCTGTGGTTTATAAGCCACCCAGTCTATGGTACTCTGTTACAGCAGCTCAAATTATCTAAGACAACACCACATGCTCATGCAGTGGGTGCAGAGACCAGAGGAGGGAAGATGGGGCAGTAGAGAAAAACACGCGGCTCCGTTTTCTCCAGAACTCATTGTCATAGTATTTTTGGAGAGTCAGTATTTGTATTTACACATATACATATAAGAACACTGAGAAAATATGGAAAGTTATCTGGAAGAAAAATAAACCTTGTTTTCTATAACCTACCATCCTATTCCCAAGAGAGAGATGGTAGGTCAGTAATAAGGAGATGGTGGGTCAGTAATAAATGCTCTCATTTTTAGCTAGGCAAGTCCTACTTGGAATGTGAAAAAAAAATAAAAAGTGTCCTTTCTTTTGGATTTTACTCATAGCCTCCAATCTAGTGCCCAGGGGATTTGGAGGGGGTGGGGGTCAAGAAAGTTGCATCATTCAACTCCTCTGAAACTATCAAGGTCCCTCCCCCGAACGCTCTCAGTTCTGTGTCACAGGGCACCATGACTTCTCCCTTTCAGATCCCCTCTCCCTTCTCCTCTTCAAGGACCCTTGACCTCCTTCCCTACCCCAAGGGTTCTCCATTTCTCAGTGCTTCTGGGTCTGCGTGGACCAAAGGGTGGGGCTTCCCATCTGTAGGTGTGTCCGAGTTGGTTCCTTCCGGTGAATTCGTGGTCTCACTGACTTCAAGAATGAAGCCGCGGACCTTTGCAGTGTTATAGCTCTTAAAGGTGGCACAGACCCAAAGAGTGAACATCAGGGAGATGTACCGGGAAGAGGGAAAAATCAAAGCTTCCACAGCCTGGAAGAAGACCCAAGCTGGTTGCCGCTGCTGGCTGGGGTGGCCAGCTTTTATTCCCTTTTTCATCCCTGCCCATGTCCTGCTGATTGGTCCATTTTACAGAGTGCTGACTGGTCCATTTTACAGGGTGCTGATTGGTCCATTTTACAAACCTCTAGCTAGCTACAGAGCACTGATTGGTGTGTTTTTACAGAGCACTGATTGGTGCATTTTACAAACCTCTTGTAAGACAGAAAAGTTCTCCAAGTCCCTACTGGACCCAGGAAGTCCAAGTGGCTTCCCCTCTCATAGGGAGTTCACCAACACCACCTTCCAGCCGCATTACTGCTAAATGGGGCTCCTCTTAACCCAGCTCTTGGTATTACTTTGCTGAAAGAATTTCTATCTCTTCCACGTCAAGCACAGTGGCTCATGCATATAATCCCAGAACTTTGGAAGACTGAGGTGAGTGGATCACTTGCGACCAGGAGTCCGAGACCAGCCTGGCCAACATGGTGAAACCCCATCTCTACCAAAAAATACAAAAAGTAGCCAGGCGTGGTGGTGGGCACCTATAGTCCCAGCTACTGAGGAGGGTGAGGCATGACAGTCTCTTGAACTCGGGAGGCAGAGGGCGCAGTGAGCCAAGATCGCATCACTGCACTTCAGCCTGGGCGACAGAGTGAGACACTGTCTCAAAAAAAAAAAAAAAAAAAAAAAAAGAATTTCTGTATCTTCCAGCATTTTGTCAAATTAGCAAATATTCTCTTTTTGGAACATGCCAGGATCCTGTGGAAGGGAACAGGAAAAATAACACATTCCATAACATTTCTCTTTACATAATTAACCTAGAAATACATTTTTGAATGCCTACTGTACACATTCAGGGAATGTGTTGTGTTGTGCTAGCTATAAACATTTTCAAACATTTAAAAAATTACGATAAGTGTTGGAAAGAAAATAATGAGAGCCAAGAGCATGCATATGGCTTTCTAGCCTGGAGTGAGGAGGAGCCGCTCCCTGAGGGAGAGACGGTGAAGCTGCACACGGAAGGAAGAGTAGGAACTGGGGAAGGTGGAGGGTGGGAAGGAAAGGACTTTCCAAGCAGTGGGAACAGCATGAGCAGAGATCCACAGTGGGGAAAAGGGTGATGCAGTCTAGCGGACCACTCCGCTTTGTCTTCTCGAGAGCCCATTTTGGGAGTGCCAGCATTTGGATTTATACGTATACGTAGTTTTTCAAACCAAACAAGATTACACAACATTCTGTGCACGCATTTTTTGGTCAATAAATTTCACCTTCTCATTCCAGTAAGATTTCACCTCATCTAATACCTAGACCAAATTCAAATGATCTGAATTTACCCAAAAATGTCTCTCATGGCCAATTTGTCTCAACTGGTATTTAACTATTGAGCAAGAACTTGATTGTTCACAAGAAGATCCAAGAGTCAAGACCTTCAGGCAGCCTAGGAGAGTGGAAAGAAATCTACCCATTCTAATGTCTGTTTATTCATCCATCCATCATCCATCCATCCATTCATCATCTGTCTATTCATCCATCAATCCATTCACCACCCATCCATCTATCTGTTCATCATCCATCTGTCTTCCACGTTAGCTCTTACGCCAGGTGCCTAACTGACAAACTTCCAGCTCTGGCTCAACTCTGACTTCTTAAATCCAGGCCAGCCCTGTTCCCACAGCATAACACTACTGGAGGGTCTCAGTCTCCTAGTTTTACTGGGACAAGGAGACCATAACCCCCGCTTCTCCACCACTTTTTGCTCATTCAGACTAAATATACAGTGGATAGTCCTGTCTGTCCTTTCTATTTACTTAGCTAGCAAAAGTGTTATGTGCAAAAGCCTAAATTTTTGCTGACAGCAAAACAAATTTTTAAAAATCCTTTTAGGATAAGCAATATGTTTGTGTTCAGGCAAAGAACAAAACTTCTGCACTTAAAAAAAAATCAGGTCAATTATTCTATTGCTTTTAGCCTCTCAATCTTGCCTGATTAAATACTTACTCTAGAAAATTGAGGATCCAGGGGAGGACAGCAGACTTTCCTGGTGACCTTCTTGCTCCCCTCTGAGGAAAATCACTGCCCTAGATTTTCAAAATCTTCATAAAAGCACAGTATGGCTGGAGCAAATAGCTCTTAAAAGGTGTGAAAGCAAATTATGAGATATTTCCAGCAATAAAACTGGGTTTGTGTTTCTGGTAAAACATACAGATTCATTCATACAAAGAGCCATTGTCAAGATATTAGAAATAAGACTCATTTATCTCTTTTAAAACTTATTAATAAAACCACTAAAAATAATCCCTAACCTTTACTGCTTATTTTATGCCAAAAATTATGCAAAGCATTTACATACATAATCTTATTTAATCCTTAAAACAGCCCTTTGAGGTAGAAACTATTGATCTATTATTAGTCCCATTTTAGAGATGAGGAAACTGAGTTTTAGAAAATCTAAGTAACTTGCCCAAGGTTAGAAAGCTGGAAATTGAAGGAATGGGTTTACCAAGGGGTCTGACTTCAGAGCCTACATGCTTAATTTCCACGAGATAGTTGGGCTTTGTATAAAAAGAAAAATACATATATGCAAAAACAAAATAGAAATTATATCTAAGTCTTCCATTCAGAGATAACCACTTAGCACCTTGATCTATATTCTTCCACTTGATTTTTCCTTTGCTTTCTTCACTTACTAAATGTAGCATGAACATTCCGTCAGCCAACAGGCATATTTTCAGCTGTATTTTGAACTCTCTGGAAACACAAATATATTACTGGAAGCTCCACCCCTAAAACTGGAAGAACCAAGAGAAAGAAGATATCACTAGTGGATAAAATCTCCAGGGACTCCTGTGGGAACCGGGAACAAAGGTGGAATTTGGAGGGCTGCTCTTTCCTTGGCTTCTGGCAAAGTCTTGTGGTTTATGATGAGATGTGGGTTGTTAGGAGTCATCAGAAAGGACCAAAGAGGATGGAAATTGTAGAAGCGGCAGCAGCAACTTTAACATGACCACAGGTTCTTTGATATTCCTCCCACTGAGAGGTGGAGCCTGGGTCCCCTCCCTTTGAGAGTGGGCAGGCTTCTGACTGCTTAGACACAGCAGACATGACACTATGTGACTTTTCAGGCTGGGCCACAAAAGGCCATATAGCAACTACCTTACTCACAAGGCACTGACCCGCCATTTTAGAAGTCTCACTACCCATGAAGGCTGCCATGCTGAAGTGGCCACAGATAGGTGCTCTGAGCAACCGTCCCCACTGAGCCCAGTCTTCCAGCCATCGCTGCCAACGTGTCAGACACAGGACTAAAAAGAACACCTTAGAAGTGGATCCTCCAGCCCCCGCCTCAGATACTAGAGTCACCCTCAGCTCTGGGGCTCTGGCTAAGACTCTAGACATCATGAAGTAGAAAGAAGCCCTTCTTGTGCTTTGCCCAAAGTCCTGACCCACAGAAGCCAGGATTCTCTTTTTTTAAATTTGTAATAAATAATCATTATTTTATGCCTATATGTTCAAGATGGCTTATTGCAGAGCAAAAGATCACTGGGACAGAATTTGGCACCTGGAAGTGGGGACTGACCTATACGAACTTGGAGCAGGGCTCAGAGGTTGCTGCACTTGCATCTGAGGCACCACCATGTGCCATGAGACCAAAAATCTCTCAATGATCCCAATGATCCCAGTCTCCACCTTCCCTTCCTGGGCCTCCAGGAGATGTGTTCTACTAGGAAAGGGCATCAAAATATAATTTTCAAAAAGTTTTAAAAAATGGGGCCCAGCACGATCACTCACACCTGTAATCCCTTCACTTTGGGAGGCCAAGGCGAGTGGACTGCTTGAGTCCAGGAGTTTGAGACTGGCCTGGGCAACACAGTGAAACCCTGTCTCTACTATAAAAAAAAAAAAAAAAAAAAAAAGGCTTGTCCCACGAATATAGAATGAAGGAATATGTGTCAAAAATCCCTCATTCTCATGAGTGAAGGAACCAAGAACACTAAAGCTAGTGACCATCCTGAATACTTACAGGCATGGGAGAAGAATGCTGGCACAGGGATCCTGGGTGACACACAAAACTGGAGAACATTCTTCAGGGCAATAAAACCATGACCTTGAGGTTTCTTCACTAACAGACAGCAATCAGACTCATTTCTACCACACAAAAATTTGCAAGTTAACATGTTAACCTCAGACTCCAGGGGCTCTACTCAACAGTACAAAGAGAGTCAAACAAAGCCACAATTCCCCCAGAGAATTAAATATAAATAATTCCCGCGCTGGCCTGTTCACAGAAGCTACAGCATGACATTGAAAGGACGCACACGTCTGCCTTGCTCCCAAGTTTTAGATCCTTTTTCCTCAGGAGAGTCCTGGTAGCAGAAACTCTCCCTTGCCCAGGCACATCAGGTACACAGGGGACCCCAAACCCCTCCGCCAACACTGCTTCAATTCCAACATCCTGAACGTAGATGCCAATCTCTGCCTACAATCTCCTTTCTCTCCACCTCGCCCTATCTTCCTGGAGACCTCAGGCTCCCACCCCTCCTGGCTTTCCAAGACCCCCAGACCTCCCTTGACCCCACTAGGCACCCCTAGCCCCCAAGATCCAGGACCGTCAAGCTTCCCAAAGACCTACCAAAAGATGGATGATTCTGAAAACATACAAAGTTTCCAAATCATGAGGAAGAAAAACCTCTTATTAATACAGATTTTGATATTTAATACATCCATTTGTTTATTAGTCAATTTTGCATCCAAAATATTTCATTACATTGAAAAGCACATGTCGGCTTCCTTGTCACATTGGAAGTGACCTCTCTAAAGCAGGTACAATGTCTGCTGAGGAGTCAGTGCCAATCATCCATTAAACAAGGTCCTCATAGCCAAAAGATTTGCAAAGCAAAACAATAAATATGTACCCACATCTTTGTAGAGCAAAACAGTTTCTGGATGTGAAAAGCGGGTGCACATAAGAAGGTTGATAGGCTGTGAGGTGAGGCCTCCAGGAGTAAGACCCCCTGAAATGAGCCAGCTGCTCCCCATCACTGTGCCCTACCCCCAAGTCTCCTATTCCCATCTCCTGCCATTTGGCCTTCTTGTCCCATCATTGTCACCCCTGAGTAGACTCCACTCCTGTGAACGAGGCTGGTGCAAAACGCCCTGCACCATGCTGAGGATTCCACTGCAACCCCAGTGTTGCCCTTTTCCATCAGCTTCTCGAAGGAGCTGAGCAGTTCTGCAAGAAGGGAATCTGCTTGGCCCTCCTGCCCCCAAACTTACTGGAATGACACTCTTTTCCTTGGACAGCTGGCGTCACTCATCCTCAGGAATGGCTCAGCAGATGGCAGGCCATTGAGGACAGATGCACAGCACAAATATTTCCCAGAAGGGCACCAGGGAGTAGGGGAGAGGCGAAAGAGGAAAGAGGTGTGGAGGAAGAAACTAACACCTCACCCACTCCCACCCCACACACACTCTCCTGCAGGAAATAATTAGTAACTGACAAGAAATAGTTGGAGGCAGTCTACCACTCTCAAGGCTGCCCCAGTAGGGTCTTCGTGTGCTGGGCTACACAGACTCACCCAGGCTGTTCTTTGGAAACCCTGGGAAACTTTAAAAGGTTCCCTACCCATCACAGTCCAGGACACGCTGGGGACCAGCCCATTTCCACATCCAACGAGCCCCAGATCCTGGCTCCTTCCCTGCCTGTCAGCCAGGACCTGGCCTTCTGTGGGAAGTTCTCTTTCCGGGGTTCCCTCCAGGCCTCCCATCTCACAGGGCCGAGGGGAAATTCATTGCTTTCCCCCACAGTTTTGCCTTCTGGATTGCCCCTCAATTGCCTGTGTCTGCCTCTTCCCTCACTCCCTCTCCACTGGATCCTAACTCCCCTACCTCCTGGCCTCCACCCTGTCCCCCCACCTCTCACCCCACCTTCCTTTTCATTCATTCACTCCCAGACTTCCAGCTTCCTGGGCTCCCCTCCCCTCCGCATTGCAACGTCCCTCTGTTGCCATAGAAACAACCCTGAAAGGTGACCACTGACCTTCCAATTGCTCAGAGTCCTGTGCCGGCTGTGCCTCCCTGTCCATTCTTGGATGACCCCCATTCTGTATACACCCCCACCTCTCTCCTTCTCACTGCACCCCTCTGAAGGTGAGTTCTGATCCAGGGACAAAGGTGCTGGGGAGACACGCCTTTGAACTCCAGCACTGTGCAATTCTGTGTGCTCCGGACTCAAAATCCCCACATCCCCAGCGATGCCCTGAACCCAGCATGCGCAAGGCCAACATCCTCTGGCCCAACCTCTCCTCCCCCACTGCTGTGTGAGTGGCTGCCTGCTTCATCCACTCTGCCACACAGACTGGAAATCTTGGGGCCATAATAGCCTCCTCTGGCCCTTCATTCCCTCCAACCACCCAGTCCCAAGCCCTGTCAACATTTATTCTCCCTGAAACATCCCTGCATTCCTTCCACTGCCTCCTTCGTTCAGGTTCTTATCTCATTCACACACTCTTTTTGTGGTCTCTTAACTGGGGTCGCCGTCTTGTCTCTGCCTTCATCGGGTCTTCAAGTCCCACCCTAGATGAATCCTCCCCCAAGGGTATGTCAGATCTGGCCAAGTACTTCTTGAATTCTTTCCCTGATTCTGCGATGCCTTTGGAATAAGACCCAAGTGCCCAACCCAGGATTCAGCACCATCTTTGCTCTAACCCCATTTTCCTTTCTAACCTAATCCCGGGCTGTCCCGTGCCAGCCACACAGACATGCCCCACCCTGTACACCTCAACCCTCACTCCTGCACTCCCCTCAGCCCAAATGCCTTCGTCGGTGCTACTGCCCAACCTCCTACCCATATGTCCATGCCCAGCTCAATGCCCCTTCCTCCAAAAATCTTCCTTGGATTCTCCCAGTGCAAACAAATCTGGTTTTCCCTGTCTTCCCCAGACTCAATGGTTACACTCCATCCTCATTACTCTAAATCCGTCTTTGTCATGATGGGCTTGGTTATGAGTCTGCCTCCCCATATGAAGGCCTAAGGCCAGGGCTCTGTCTTCTTCCTTTTTTCTTTTTTGAAATAGGATCTCACTCTGTCACCCAGGCTGGAGTGCAGTGTTGCAATCATGGCTCACTGCAGCCTCAACCTTCTGGGCTCAAGTGATCCTCCCACCTCAGCCTCCCGAGTAGCTAGGATCACAGGTGTGCACCACCAAGTTTGGTTAATTTTTGTTTTTTTTGTAGAGACAGGGTTTCACTATGTTGCCCAGGCTGGTCTTGAACTCCTGGCCTCAAGCGATCTGCCCACCTTAGCCTCCCAAAGTATTGGGATTATAAGTGTGAGCTACTGCATCCAACAGGGCTGTGCCTTTTTCACTCTGAACACCCCTTAGGCTCCACAATCATGCTCTGTCCATGGCAGAACTCAGCAGGAAGTAGATATCCTGCAGGAGGCAGTACCTCCAACATGATTGTGGTCATCTGTGCAACAGACCCAATAAACTAGCCAACTGTCCCAGCCATCAAAAAATATTTTAAAAGCTATAACTTTATTATAGTTGCCAATATGTCCTATTAAATCATTATGACCATAAACGGGCTTCAAAAGACACACGAAGATTAAAAACAGGTTAAAAGTAAAATTCAGGATCTTACTAACCTTAAGGTTATCAATCACAGCTCAGTCTATACCCCATCTTGTCTCATGCTTCTTACTCAGCCATGAACCCTTTTCCTGGCCTCTGCTGCCTCCTGAGGCAGGGACACAGCCCCAGAAATGGAGTCTTCATGGAAGTTAAAATATTGGCGGAAGTTAAAATAAGAATGGTTGGGAGCAGACCACCTGGTTTTGAATCCTGGGTGTCAGGGGCAAGTTCCTTACCTTCTCCAAGCCTCAGTGTCTCCATCTCTAAACCGGGAGAATAATCGGATTGACCTGGAAGGCTGCCGGAAGGGCTAATTAAGATGAATACGAAGAAGCCATGCATGGTGGCTCAGGCCTGTAACCCCAGCACTTTGGGAGGCTGAGGTGGGCAGATGGCTTGAGGTCAGGAGTTTGAGACCAACCTGGCGAAACCCCATCTCTACTAAAGATACAAAAATTGGCCGGGCGCGGTGGCTCAAGCCTGTAATCCCAGCACTTTGGGAGGCCGAGACGGGTGGATCACGAGGTCAGGAGATCGAGACCATCCTGGCTAACACGGTGAAACCCCATCTCCCATCTCTACTAAAAAAATACAAAAAAATCTAGCCGGGCGAGGTGGTGGGCACCTGTAGTCCCAGCTACTCGGGAGGCTGAGGCAGGAGAATGGCGTAAACCCAGGAGGTGGAACTTGCAGTGAGCCGAGATCTGGCCACTGCACTCCAGCCTGGGCGACAGAGCAAGACTCCATCTCAAAAAAAAAAAAAAAAAAAAAGATACAAAAATTAACCTGGCGTCATGGTACACACCTGTAATTCCATCTATTTGGGAGGCTGAGGCAGGAGAATCGCTTGAACCCAGGAGGCAGAAGTTGCAGTGAGCCGAGATCGCGCCACTGCACTCCAGCCTGGGCAACAGAGTGAGACTCTATCCCAAGAAAAAAAAAAAAAGATGAGTACGCAGAAAGAAGCCATGAGAAGTGATAGTGATGCTGCACTGGCCATTCTTGATACCCCAACCTAGCAAAGGAGAAACAAAGTGATGTGTTGTCTCTTGACTGTGTGTGCTGGGAGCCAGCCTCCTGTGGAGGGCACGTTAGCACTCCTAACCCATGTGCAAAACCCCTGAGCTCCTGTCCCTTCTCCTCCACAGGACCAAAGAATCACAAGATTTAGGGCCAAATATCACCCCCAGAATACTTGTTCGTGGCAAAGAGAAAGCATTCCCTTGTAGTGGTGACATCTGCTGTGACCACCTTAACCCAGCCAGACACCCAGCCTCACCCAGGGCAGACAGCCAGGCACACTGAGCTCCCAGCGTCTCCACCTACAGAGCGTTCTTGCCAAAACTGCTGAAATCAAGTGCAGGCAACACTTCAGACCTCATTTCCAGACACAGAGGGGAGAGAGGGACAGCTGGCAATAATCGGATAAATCCAGAAGGAGAAACAGTCTACCAGACAACTGGCTTGATCTCTTTAAAAAGTCAGTGTCATAGGGGAGACAAAGGAAGGTGCTGGAAAGAACAGAGGAGCGTTTGAGATTAAATGAGCAAAGAAATATAACCCTCAATTAATCCTTAATTGGATCTTAGTTTTGTTTCGTTTTGTTTAATAAAAACAACCATAAGAGACCTTTTGGAGACAAGCAAATTTGGAAATGGGGTAGATATGAGATGGTGTTAGGGAATTATTGTTCATTGTGTTCAACTTGATGAGGATTTTGTGGTTACGTAGAAAGTTATCCTTATTTTTCTGAATGTCTATGAGGAAGAATTCAAGAGTAAAATATCAGAGTCTGTAACTTACTTTGAAGCGCCTTGAGGAGAAAAAAAATTATATGTATCTATCTATATATATGCATGTATAAAGTCAATATGGCAAAGTGCTAATAATGATAAGTCTGGGTACTGAATAGAGGTATTCATTGCACTCGTTTTGTAATTCTTCCACTTGCTTGAAAACATTTCATAATAAATAGATAATAGGATCTGGGGGGCCGAGACCCCAGTCCTTGGTCTGCTTGGTAACCCTCCAATCAGAATCTAAGAATGTCAGAGCTCCTTAGAGAGTCACCTTGCTCCAAAAGAAAGGACTCCGCCACTGCCAGAGCTTCAGCTGCCTGGTATTCACAGTTTTTTTTTTTTTTTTTTTGGAGACGGAGTCTCGCTCTTTCGCCCGGGCTGGAGTGCAGTGGCTGGATCTCAGCTCACTGCAAGCTCCGCCTCCCGGGTTTACGCCATTCTCCTGCCTCAGCCTCCCGAGTAGCTGGGACTACAGGCGCCCGCCACCTCGCCCGGCTAGTTTTTTGTATTTTTAGTAGAGACGGGGTTTCACCGTGTTAGCCAGGATGGTCTCGATCTCCTGACCTCGTGATCCGCCCGTCTCGGCCTCCCAAAGTGCTGGGATTACAGGCTTGAGCCACCGCGCCCGGCCGGTATTCACAGTTTTAACTCAACTACACGTCCCTTTGTAGCAGTGGCTGTCCCTGACAACCCGCAACTGCCTGAGGACAGACTCGCTCTCAGAAAGAGCTTGCACCTTTCAATGGGGATAATTACATCCCGAGCAATATTTTTAAACAAGAAGCTTAAGCGGCTGTAAATGGTTCAACCAGATTCTTCTTCCTTCCCAGAAAAGGAGGACAGAACGTGGGTTCTTCCTTCCCAGAAAAGGAGGACAGAACGTGGGCAGAAGGTATCAGGGCCAACCTTGATCTCTGCCTTTCCTCCGTCCTCAGGACCTCAGCATTCCACCAGGAAGGGAGGCGGAGGAAGAGGGAGGGCAGTCACAGGGGAAGAGTTGGACACAGAGCTGGGTATAGTTGCAGTGGTGACTGATTAAAAAAATGGGGCTTCCGGGGCTCAAGCAGCTTCAAAGGCCCAGCTGCTTAGAAGCCACTCACTGTGATACCTGATCCCAACCTGCAGCCAAGGCTGAATCAGCCCACTGATACGTCTTATTCGACCCTCCACAGCTGTGCTTGTTTTGAATTGAAATATAACATACATACTAAAGTGCACAAATCAGTTGTACAAACTGAACACTGTGTCATCAGCCCCCAAAAACAACATGCCCAGCCCCCTGACCCCGCTTCTGTGTCCTTCCCAGTCATTATGCCCTCCCAAAGGGAATCATCTTCCTGACTTGTATCACTGTGGAGTAGTGTTGCCTGGTTCTGAACTTCCCATACATGGAAACAGGCTGTCTGTGTTCTTTTTGGGTCTGGTGTCTTCCATCAGCACGCTGACTGGGAGATGCTTCTGCATTGCTGCAAATGGCTGTGGTGCACACATTCTCATTGCCGTGTGATATTCCATGGTGTGGCTCTGCTATGATTGATTTGCCCATTCTCCTGTTAGTGGGCATTCCAATTTGCAGCTGTCATGAAACAGCACCGTGACGAATCTCCTAACTGGTGAGCAAATGTGCACAGCTCTCATGGGCATCCACCTAGGAGCGGAATTGTTGGGTCATCAGAAACACACATGTTCAGCTCCATGGTGCCTTGTAAATTTCAGAGTTGGTTGGTAACATTTAGAATTTGAGAGATTTAGGCAGGGTGTGGTAGCTTATGCCTGTAATCCCAGCACTTGGGGAGGTCGAAGTGGGTGGATCACTTGAGCCCAGGAGTTTGAGACCAGCCTGGCCAACATGGTGAAACCCCATCTCTACTAAAAATACAAAAAAAAATTAGCCTGGCATGGTGGTGTGAACCTTTAGTCTCAGCTACTTGGGTGGCTGAGGTGGGAGGATTGCTTGAGCCTGGGGGGCAGAATTTGCAGTAAGCCAAGATCATACCACTGCACTCCAGCCTGGGTGACAGAGACAGCCCCTGTCTCAAAAAGAATTTGAGAGATCTAACATAAAAATCAGGCAAATGGAAAAACATTGCAACACTAGACCCACATTCCACCTTCATGAATTGGGTGTTTGGGCTCCCTGTTTTGCTAAGCCCAACCCAGCCTGCCTTGTGTCATTTTCCCAGCTCCTGGATGCATCGTGACTTTGGGACTCTCCATGGTAAATGATCTGAGTGTGCTTTTACTTCAAGTCCATAATGAAAATTACTGAGCTGAATTTCCCCAGTGAGTCCATTCTGAATGATCCTGGGGGCCTGAGGACTGCGCTCATGTTACTCCAGTGGAGTCTGAGGCCTTGAGAGGGAATCAATTGCCCCTGATGTATGCCAGGCACAGTGGCTCACGCCTGTAATCCCAGCACTCTGGTAGGCTGAGGCAGGTGGATCACCTGAGGTCAGGAGTTCAAGACCAGCCTGACCAACATGGTGAAACCCCATCTCTACCAAAAATACAAAAAATTAGCCAGGCATGGTGGCACATGCTTGTAATCCCAGCTATTCGGGAGGCTGAGACAGAAGAATCGCTTGAACCTGGGAGGCAGAGGTTGCGGTGAGCCAATATTTCACCACTGTACTCCAGCATAATTTCCCCTGATGTGGTGTAACCAAAACTGAAATAGCTGAGGGCAGGTCAGGGCCCCCCAGCTGCTGCTATCTACTCGGCACCTTCTCTACCTTCCTCCTGTTTATTCCAGTTCCTCTCCCACCCTCCCAACCCTCTAGCCGCACAGATGGGCCCTTACTTACACTCATATCACCTCCAGGCTGGCCTGATACATAATCTCTTTCTTCCAGGCTATCTCCTTCTCAGGATGACTTTTAATTTCACTTAAGCCACATAAAATGATATATAGAGAGAAAAGGAAATTTTCCTTTCCCCTCCTCTCCCAAGCCCCTCAGTTTCCCTCCCCAGAGGCAACCACCATTTCTAATTTCTTAACCATTTTTTCAGAAATCAAATAAACTCACTCACTACCCTCGTCTATTTTGATGCAGGCTGGTGCACACAGTGAGGTCTGTCCTGCGGCTTGCTCTGTGTGCTTTGCTGGGCCTTGACAGCGGTGTGTATATAGGTTCTCCTGATTCTTTTGAACAGCTGCAGAGTTTTCTCTTGCCTTTATGACCATCATTTATTTAGCCAGTCCCTTAATGAGGGACATTTTGGTCATTTCCAACCCACCACTATCACAAACAATACTGTAATGTTATACACGTCTTTGCACACATGAGCAAATATAGCTGCAAAATAAATCCCTAGACCTGTGACTGCAGATCAGAGGAGGTCTGCATTTCTTATTTTGATCAATTGCACCAAATTGCCCTTTAAAAGGACTGCACCCATTTACACTGCCTCCAGCAATATCTGAGCAGCTCAGATGAGCTCTTGGAAACGCCTATCTGATCACCATCCTCCTAATTTAAAGCCACCCGTCCCCAACACTGACTGCACGGCAGAATCCCGAAGAGACTTCAAAGCAACCCTATAAGTGAGGCCTCAACCCCTGAGGTTCTGACTGGGTTAATTAACATGTGGACCAGTCATTGGAGACTTTTTCTAAGCTCCCCAGGTGATTCTAGAATGTTCCAGCGTACAGAACCACAGCTATAAATTCACTAGTGGTTCCCCATGCCTATTCCCACCACATCAAGTCCAGCCTCCTCAGCAAAATAGAGAAGGCCCTTCATTTTCTGATGCCCTCCTGCCTCTCTGCCCTTCTTCTTGGTACTTGCCACTTCATGTCCAACTCTCTGGTCCTGCTGAATCCGTTTCAGACTTCCAGAAGCATGGTGTTCTCCAGCCCATCTGTCTTGACCCAACCTGCCCCTTCTGCCAGTACCCACTTCTCCACCTTGCTAGCTGCTACTCACTCCTCAAGGTTTGATTAACCAGGGGTTCTACCTTTAGGAGCCTTCCCTGACCTTCCTGGGGAACAACAGTCACAGTGATGTACTGGGGGCCACAGGCACAGGCTTGCAAGAGCCAATCCTGAGCTTCTCTTCCCAACTCCCTCTTCAGTGATGCTGTTGTTAGCTCGACACTGGCCATGGCAGGGGTACTTACGTCACAGCAACTGGCAACCACCAAATATCTGGAACTGTTTTTCCCCAGAAAGCCAGCTATTATCAATTAACATCACGCAGGTGTTACAAAGCTCCTCTGCGTGCTCATGGCAGCCAGGGATTTCATCGACTCCAACTCCTCTCATGCTGTTATCAGGAGACTTTCAGCCCCTGTAATAATAGATAGCAGTGAAGATGATGAAAATGATAATGGCTAACACTTACTGAGAACGTACGTGTGCCAGACACTGAAATGAAAGCCTTATGTGTGTGCATTCATTTGCTCCTTACAATAACCCTAAGAGGCGAGGACTGTCATGACCTCCACTGTCCTGAAGCACCGAGAGGAAAGGTGACTTGCCTGAGGTCACACAGTCAGTGAGCAACACAGCCGTGACAGTAGATGCTCAGTCAATGTTTGTCCCGTGGAGGGAGGGATCCTAACTTCTGCAAGCAGGTGCTGGGCGGCCTGGCTAGATAGACAAGGTAGGGCCTTGTCCTCAGCAAATTGCAAATATCCCTGATGGTTTGTGACTGGCCTATCCCCTCCTTCAGGCAGGGCGGTATTAATTAACCATGGCTGCTCTAACAAAAGCCATACACTTAGTGGCTTAAAATAATGCAAATTTAATATCTTACCGTTCTGGAGGCCAGAAGTCTAAAGTGAGTCTTATGGTGCTAAAAATCCAGGTATCTGCAGGGCCATGTTCCTTCCTGGAGGCTCCAGGGGAGAATTTATTCATTGTTTTTTTCCAGCTTTTAGAGGTCACCTGCATTCCCTGGCTCATGGCCCCTTCCTCCATCTTCAAAGCCAGCAGTATCTGATTGAGTGCTTGCTTCCTCACATCACTCTCTTACCGTCTTCTCTTTTCTGCCTCCCTCTTCCACATTTAAGGACCCATGACAACATTGGGCCCACCTGGTGAATTCAGGATACTCTCACTACTTAAGATCAGCTGATGAGCACCCTTAATTCCAACTGCAACCTTAATTCCCCTTCGCCATGTCAAGTAACACACATGCAACTTCAGGAACTGGGACATAGACATCTTTTGGAGGTCAATATTCTGCCTCTCATAGGGCTGCCCCTTTTCTTGCTCCATTTTGTGGGACAAAGACAACTCCCTCTTCTGAAGGACACTTCAGGAAAGAGCCAGGCCTTGGTGACATCTAACAAGGTAAAAGCTAGATGTGATGAGCCAGGCCTTGGTAACATCTAAGAAGGTAAAAGCTAGATGTGATCACATCCACCAATTTGGGGACTTGGGGTCCTCCTTCTACCAAAAGAGTACAGAGAGATGTGCTCAGTCTAATTTTGATTATGATGATGATGGTTGACGTATTAGGTAGAGCAGGGCCGAGTTCTATGGCCTTTACAGAAACTAACTCTGGGTCAATAGGAACTCTTCTTCCTGTGGCTTCCTCTGCTACTCCTCCTCACCTATAGCCCAGTGCAGCCACCAGCCCCACTTCTAGATGATCTTACAGGGCCAGCAGCAACTACCCATGCCAAAGTCTCCATGTCTTTAGGTCCAAATTCTCAGGAAAGAGAGAGAGCAAATTTGATTGGTTCATCTCAGCCTATGGGTGAAGCACTCTTAGGGTAGGTGTCCTTCCTTTGTCTGATTGGACAAAAAAATCTTGGTCCTATCTGATTGGCTAGGGCCAGGAGGAGGTGTACTGGATATAAATATCATCTGTGATAGGCAGACTAATGCCACCTACCCCCAACCCTGCAAAGATGCCCCTGCAACCTGTAAATATGGAAATAAGTTCCTTTGCATGGCAAAAGGGACTTTGCAGTTGTGATTAAAAATCTTAAGGCTAGAAGACAATCCCAAATTATCCAGGGGGCTCAATGTAATCACAAGTGTCCTTACAAGGGAAAGAGGAGGAGGGGAGTCAGAAATGGAGATGACAGCACAGAAGCAGAGGTCATAGTGATGTAACTGCAGGCTTTGAAGATGGAGAAGGGGCTACAAGTCAAGGGATGCAAGAGGCCTCTAGGAGCTAGAAAGGGTATGGCAACGCATTCTCCCCAGAACCTCCAGAAAAATCCCAGTCCTGCCAACACCTTGACTTAATCCTATAAGACCCCTTTTAGACTTCTGGTCTCCAGAACTGTAAGATAATTTTTTTTGAGAGGGAGTCTAAGTCTGTCACCAGGCTGGAATGCAGTGGCGTGTTCTCAGTTCACTGCAACCTCCACCTCCTAGATTCACGTGATTCTCCTACCTCAGCCTCCCAAGTAGCTGGGGTTATAGGCACACACCGCCACACCCAGCTAATTTTTGTATTTTTAGTAGAGATGGGGTTTCACCATGTTGGCCAGGATGGTCTCGATCTCCTGACCTCGCGATCCACCTACCTCGGCCTCCCTAAGTGCTGGGATTACAGGCGGAAACCACCGCACCCAGCCAAATGTGCATTATTTAAAGCTTCTACATTGGGGTTGTTACCGCAGCCATAAGAAATTCACATGTGGTCACTGTGACTCATCCCTTGATCAGAAAAATGTGACAGAAGACATCTGGGCTGGGCATTTCTATGTATGCCTCGAGTTCCAGACTTCCAGGATGCCAAGAGGATGGGAGATGGGTTACTGGCCCTGATTAGCTGAGGTCAAGTGTCCATACTGGGGAGGGACACTGGGGACAAGAAGACAGTAGCACTAAGCCAAAAGGTGACTGGGACTTCACAAAGACCTGAAGAAAGGCTGAGTGGATGCCCTGGGGAAGGGGCTGATGGGGCTGAACACCAGGCTGAGGGAAAGGTCCCACCACCTGGGCAAAGTGACCATATTGACAGAAGGCGCCAAGCTGTGGAAAGAGCAATGGACTGCAAGTCCACCCTGAGCCTGGCAGTGCCATCCACTGACTTGGAGAGTTCAAAATGAGGGACCTGCACTAGGTCAGTAAATCAAGCCTTCTTTTAGAAAAGTTTTTGAACAGCAGACTCCTGTATTTACACTAAATCTTTCTTGCATAATTTTGGGAAGAAATTGCTAAGATGGTAATCATGGCCGGGCGCGGTGGCTCACACCTGTAATCCCAGCACCTTGGGAGGCAGAGGCGGGTGGAACACTTGAGGCCAGCCTGGCCAACATGGGGAAACCCTGTCTCTACTAAAAACACAAAAAGTAGCTGGGTATGGTGGCGGGTGCCTGTAATCCCAGCTACTCAGGAGGCTGAGGATCAAGAATTGCTCGAACCCAGAGACGGAGGCTCCAGTGAACGAAGATCTCGCCACTGCACTCCAGCCTGGGCAATAGAGTGAGACTCCATCTCAAAACAAACAAACAAACAAACAAAAAAGATGATAATCATAATAATAGCAAGCATTTGAATAGGACTCACTTCTGAGACAGGCAGTCTTCTAAGAGCCTTGTCAATGTAAATTGATTTGTTCAAAACTCACAGCAAATCGATAGGTGCTATCATCTTCAGGTCACAGACAAAAAAAAATTAAGGCATAGAAAGGTTAAGAAATTTGCTCACGGTCACCCAGCAGGGAATTGATAAATTCTTGATTTGAACCCGTATACTCAGGATCCAGAGAGAACTGAGAGGAAGGGGGTAAGTTAGGGGAGATTTAACCAGACAGGCTAAATCCAGACAAATAAGAAACAGCTGAGAGAGGTGGGGAGCCAGCTGCGGTAGGGGGAGGGCCATGAGCTGGAAAGACAATCCTGAAGTCTCTTCTAAGAGCACCATTGGAGTAGCTGTGGGGTCTGAGGAACAGGGGAGTCCGAGGAAGGAGGGAAGCTTCTCCGCTACTGGCAGGTGCTCTGGGATCTCTCTGAGTGGCTCTGTGTGGACGCTGGACCATGCTGGGTCACAGCCTTTATTGGGGTTACACTTACAGTCTTATGGAAACAGATCAGTGCAGCTGCCATGGTTGAGGTCGCAGGCCCAGGGGTTCATCCTTTTGTCCTCCCCTTTGTCACTGCCCCAGGCCAGGCCCCTCGATCATTTCTGCAGAGTCCTTAGGATTCAAGCAATACCATCTGAAAACCGCAGCACCAGACAGACCTCCATTCAGTCAGTTCTCTGCTCTGCCTGGATTTGTTCCCATTGCCAAGTCCACAGAGAGCCCACCTAGGCCAGCAGCACCTGTCATCCCCTTGCAGGCAGCTGTGGAAGGCTCACCCTCTAATCTCTCTCACTCCTGGATCCTCACATCAAAGCTCAAGGGTCTGTTAAGTGATCTTTTTTTTTCTTTTTTGAGACAGTCTCACTTTGTCACCCAGGCTGGAGTATAGTGGTGCAACCTCAGCTCACTGCAAGCTTTGGGTTCAAGCAGTTCTCCTGCCTCACCCTCCCTAGTAGCTGGGATTACAGGCACCCACCACCATGCCCAACTAATTTTTGTATTTTTAGTAGAGACAGGGTTTCACTATGTTGGCCAGGCTGGTCTCGAACTCCTGACGTTGTGATCTGCCCGCCTCTGCCTCCAAAGTGCTGGGATTACAGCTGTTAGCCACCACACCCAGCCTAAGTGATGGTTCTAGCCAGCAAGGTGACCTTGAGCAAACCTCTTCTCAGACCTCCAGGGCCTCAACTATCAAATGCAGTGAAGATAACTTACATTCAGAAGCCAAGAGCCTGGGCTTCAGAACCTCTTAAGAAAATGAAGAGGCCGGGTGCGGTGGCTCAAGCCTGTAATCCCAGCACTTTGGGAGGCCGAGGCGGGCGGATCACGAGGTCAGGAGATCGAGACCATCTTGGCTAACATGGTGAAACCCCGTCTCTACTAAAAATACAAAAAATTAGCCGGGCGTGGTGGCGGGCGCCTGTAGTCCCGGAGGCTGAGGAAGGAGAATGGCATGAACCCGGGAGGCGGAGCTTGCAGTGAGCCGAGATCGCGCCACTGCACTTTAGCCTGGGTGACACAGCCAGACTCCGTCTCAAAAAAAAAAAAAAAAAAAGAAAGAAAATGAAGAACAGTTAACGTATAGTGAGCACCTACAAGATGCTGGTTTTGCAACTGCAGCCATCACTGGTTTCACTGTCCTCATTTGACTGAGAAACCCAAGGCCCAGAGAGGTGAAGTGACTGACCGAGGACACACAGCCAGGCAGTGCAGAGTCCAAGTCCACACCCAGGCCCTGGACCGATGCCTCTTCCTTTTCACCCAGCCAACCAGTCAACCAGCACAGGAGCTTGCACTTATGGTTCTGACCTTCCCTGAACCCTCTCTCATTCCTGTGTTTTAAAGACAAGACATTTGAGGCTCAGAAGCAGTAACTCACCTGCCCAAGGTCACCCAGCCTTTCACATAGGAGCCAGGAGCCAGGCGTGTGCATGAATTCCAAGCTCACACCTCTTCCTATCCCTGTTCTGTAACGCGGCCCCCTTGACTCCCACCCAGGGCTCAGAGCCTGGGCTTCTGTCTGAACCTGTCCCAGGCCTGGGCTGGTTAAAAGCAGCAAAAAGTTCCTTCTGCAGCTTCAACTTGAGCCTGTCACCATCATCAGCATACCCCAAGAGCCTCTGGGGTGGCTGGGGACAGGTAGCTGCAGATGCCTCCGGCCCCAAGTTGCCCTCTGCCCCTCCCGAGTTGTGCTCCTCCATGCCAGAGGAGGGAGGACAGCTTCCCTTGCCTCCTAGGCGGTTGGCAGAGTGGCAGCGGCTGCTGCTCCTTCCTGCTGCTGGCTGATGGAGAGATTATTTCTAAGCCCTTCCCATTCCACCACCACCCCCCGCCCCCAACATACACACACACACACACACTCACACACTGGCTTCTCTTGCAGGACCACACTGGCCGTCCCTGTGGGACTTGAAGTGCAGAGTCTGCTGCTCAACCAGAACAGCTGCCCTGGCTCCCTCCCAGCAAGAACCCCCAGACCCTCATCTCTCATAAGGAAAGGGACTTCTGGGTCCTTGAAAACAATCCCACCTCAATCCCCCAGGGCTCTCCTGCAGCTGCTGGAGAGAGATGCAGAATGAATGAACTTCTGGTTTCTGGAGGAGACACGGGAAGAAAAATTGGAAACTAACTCTGCCAGAAACTGCTGTTTTGGGAATTTTTTTTCTTCCCCTTCATCTCCACCACAAACCTGTCCCTTCCCCGGGCACCAAGACATGGGCTCCCCTTGCTTGGCAGAGAAACAGCTGGAAACTGGCTCCCTGAGACAAGAGGGTGAGTGAAACTTGAGGGGAAGAGTTAATGCTTGCTGCTGGGCGGGCGGGGGCCGGGGGGAGGTTGATGCTGTTAAACATCCTTGGCAAAGGTGCTGTTTTAAGTGAATTCCTTTCCCGTGCTCCAGAAGGAGCTGCTTGCCAGCTGTTTGGAGAGTCGTAGACTGCAAAATTGGGTTTATTCAGTGAATGCAGAAAGGGGATTGAACAATCCAGAATTGTTCAGGTTCTGGAAGGAGCCCCAGGCTGGGGGACAGAGTGCTGGGTTGGATTTGGATTTGCTGTGTGACCTTGGACAAGTTACTTCCCCTCGCTGGGTCTTGGTTTTTGCACTGGGAAAATGAGGAAGCTTGCAAAGGGATCCCAGGATTTCAAAATACTCTTCTCTCTGCAGGCTCCTCATCCTCCTCCAGCCATCCCCTGTGAGCAAAGTAATGCATTCGGAACAACAGAATGTTGTGTGGGGAGCAAGAGTGTGAAATAGGCTGCAGTTCACTCTCCACTATCTACCAGAATCCAACTGGCTCTGAAATTGAGAGGAACTTTGATTTCCATTCAGCCGCCGAGTTTCTCTCTTGATTGGAGTGGAGTGCATCTGAAAATGTAAGCTTATAGATGCTTTGGAAATGGCTCTGGCTAGAATGAATGGCATAAGAAATGGTTGCAGGATCTGAAGGTTAGAAATATTGTGGAAAGGACTTTTTAAATATGTGAATTGGCTAAATCTAAAACACTCACACTAAGTCAAGCACCTCATATAGGTCTGAAAAGGAGAGAGCATTAGAGGCCCCTTCATTTTTTTCTTTTTGAGACGGAGTATTGCTCTGTTGCCCAGGCTGGAGTGCAATGGCACAATTTCGGCTTACTGCAGCCTCCGCCTTCCAGGTTCAAGCCATTCTCTTGCCTCAGCCTCCTGAGTGGCTGGGACTACAGGCACATGCCACCATGCTTGGCTAATTTTTGTATTTTTAATAGAGACGGGGTTTCATTGGCCAGGCTGGTCTCGAACTCCTGACCTCAGATGATCCACCTGCCTTGGCCTCCCAAAGTGCTGGGATTACAGGTGTGAACCACTGTGCCCGGAGGCCTCCTTCATTCTGCAGATACAAGACCATGGCCCTAGAGAGGGGGAGTAACTGGCTGGAGGTCACACAGCAAGGATGGCTGAGGCAAGCACACAATGAACATGGAGGAGTACTGTGATTGCAAGTATGCCATGCTCCTTTGTCCCCTTAGCAAAGGCCTCCCCAAATGAGAAAGCAACCAAGAGTGATTAAGTGAGACTGGTGGAGTTCCTCCTGAGACCTAGATGCTTAGATGCTGTGCTAAGGACAGTCACATTCCTGGTCTGTTCCAACCTTTAATAACAGACCCTCGCTGAACTTCCTGATGTCAGGTGCTTGCTAAACTGTAGGCAAGACACGCAAGCCTTCCGTGCATCAGCCTCCTTATCTATAAAGTGGAGATCTTATGTCTACTTTGTGAGGTTGTTGAAGTGAGTTAGGGGAAGCCAGGCATGTCAGAAGCATCTAGAAGTGTTATTAATACACACTTTCTTGTATATTACTGCATATAACCCTTGCCATGCCCTACGATGTGGGCACTCAAACTGCCCCCGTCACACAGATAAAGCAAAGGACTCAGAGACACTCAGTAACCCACCTGTGGTGGCAGTCCGTCTTGAGAGCCAACATTCTTAAGCTCTATTTTTACCAACTGTACCTTGCAAGATTAGTCCGAGTCTTGTCATTTGAATGAATGATGCTGAGATCAGAGAGGTAAAGCCACATACCTGAGACCACAGAGCCCAGAAGTGGCACCGCTCTGATTTGTCCAGCTCAGGACTGAATTACTCATCCATGCAATTCAGTCCCCATCCATGCAACGTCTGTTCTGGAGACATTCTTCTGCGATACCAGTAGCTGTTCCACCAGGGAAGGGTTTTGTTCACTGATGTATCCCAAGCACACAGTAGGTGCCCAATAAATATGTGTTGAGCTAAAAGTTAAAAGAACAAGCCATGCAGATGCAGTTGCAGGAAAGCACATGTAAGAACATCTGCAGTCGCGACATCCAGGACTCTTTGCCCCAAGACTGATTTCCCTTCCTTTTTCTCGCTCTTTGTCCCTTGGGTGTCAGACTGGTAAACCCAGCACTTCCTCCCCGTGTGGTCTTCAGCAATGCCCATGCCTTCCGCAGACCGGGGCCTGCATCCCAGACACCACCACTATGGTTCCCACAGCCCTTGGAGTCAGCTCCTGTCCAGCCCCGTGAAGATGCCGTCCATCAAGGGCCTTTACTACCGTAGGGTGCGGAAGGTGGGCGCCCTGGACGTCTCCCCGGTGGACCTGAAGAAGGAGATCCTGATCAACGTGGGGGGCAGGAGGTATCGCCTCCCCTGGAGCACGCTGGACCAGTTCCCGCTCAGCCGCCTGAGCAAACTCAGGCTCTGTCGGAGCTACGAGGAGATCGCGCAGCTCTGCGATGATTACGACGAGGACAGCCAGGAGTTCTTCTTCGACAGGAGCCCCAGCGCCTTCGGGGTGATCGTGAGCTTCTTGGCGGCCGGGAAGCTGGTGCTGCTGCAGGAGATGTGCGCGCTGTCCTTCCAGGAGGAGCTGGCCTACTGGGGCATCGAGGAGGCCCACCTGGAGAGGTGCTGCCTGCGGAAGCTGCTGAGGAAGCTGGAGGAGCTGGAGGAGCTGGCCAAGCTGCACAGGGAGGAGGTTCTGCGGCAGCAGAGGGAGACCCGCCGCCCTGCCTCGCACTCCTCGCGCTGGGGCCTCTGCATGAACCGACTGCGCGAGATGGTGGAAAACCCGCAGTCCGGGCTGCCCGGGAAGGTCTTTGCTTGCCTCTCCATCCTCTTCGTGGCCACCACGGCCGTCAGCCTGTGCGTCAGCACCATGCCCGACCTCAGGGCAGAGGAGGACCAGGTGAGTGGCCTCTGATGGGGCCCATGGCTCCATCCCGCAGGGTGACCGGGCGGAGGTGTCTTTTAGGGGCCTACGAAAATGTCTTCAGGTCTTAAAATAAGAAGAAAAAAAATGAATATTATCCAACGTGGATTATATTCATTATTAGACCATCAGTGATAAAAGACAATTTTTCATCTTTTTTTTTTTTTGGAGTCCTACAAAGGCAAAAGTGCCTAAGGCTCACTGTGAAAATCATTCAGTGGCCCTCAGTCACGCATGGACTCAGTGGGCCAGACAGACCCAGCATCACCTCTCCAGGCTCTCCTGACTCTGTTACTACAGGCAAATCACTCCACCTCCTCTCTGAGCCTGTCTCCCACTCTGTGAAATGGGTAATATCACCACCAGGGTTTACTCACCCAGTGAACTCAACATGTGTTTACTGAGCAGCACTCTGTGCTAAGCCCTAGACCAGGTCAAAAACATGAAATCCCTGCCTTCTTGAGCTAACATTCTCCTGGGCATCCCCACTCCATTTTCAGATGAGGAAACTGAGGCACAGGCCATTTATTTTCCTCAGAGCTCCACAGTAAGGACACCAATGATGCAAGGGTCCCCGGGCCTCAGTTTCCCTGCAGTGCTCAGTGTCTGGGCCAGTCTCACTGGATGGGAAACTCACAGGTGAGCTGATCTGTGAGTCACCCTGCCCCAGGAGGCCAGAGCAAAAAGTGCTGCTTGCCCACACCTTCATCCCCTTTCCAGGGAGTTACAGGAGACCCCAACACACCCTCCCTCCACCCGGGAACCAGATGGTCTGAGAAGCAAAATAAGAACCTAGCATTTGGTTGAGAGGGTTATTGGAAAGCTTCAGAGAACTAGATTGTTTGCTGATGTAAAAGATCACTCCTCCGCGGCACCGAGCTCCCCCGGGCTGCCCATCATCCTGACATTTGGAGCTTACCTTGTAATCAACAGAGAGAGAAACTAAACACATATGTAAGATGCTGCTTGCTCTATTTGGCTCATAACAGTTGCCAGCCCACCTAATAAGTTCGCTTTGCTTAAAGATATGTCCCAGGGCAAGACAACACGATCAGAGGACTTGCCAGATAGAAAGGACTGAAATGGAGAACCAGCCCGTGCCTCGCACACAGTAGGATCCCAGTAAATATGAGTTGAATAAAATGTGTCTTGTCCAACCTACAAAAGTTTGACCCTAAAAAAACCCCACAAAATATTTGAGCCTCTAAACAACTTGTTTTCCCATGGAGAAGACGATAATGCCAGTCATAGGCATGTTTTCATTCTACAGCATGAAAGCATGTGATTTAAGCGTCTGCTTGTTCACAGAAATATTTACGTATGGCCTCTGCAGTACAAAGATTAAGACAAAACAAGTGACCTCCCTACCCCATTTCTTAAGGGTGCCCTGATTCCAATGAATAAAGAAAGGCCCCTGGATGCCCACAAACCTGTTCCCTCTTAGAGATTTCCAGAGAGGGGAGAAATTGTGTAGGAGCCAGGATTTCGGTTGTGCAGAGGGCCAAGATCTTTTCAAAATCTAATGCTTTGAAAATGACGAAGGGTATGAGCCCAGGCCCAGCTTAACAGTGACTAGAGAAATCAAGTTAGAGGGGAGACGTGGGCCTGCAGACCTGTGCAGTCCAAAGTTTCAGCCGAGGATCAGGCAGCCACGTCTCCTCCTGGGACAAGAGAGATTTATGCCCGGGCCCAGCCACAGTATCTTTACGCTTTCTCCTTAGCGAACGCGCCTTTGTGTGTGTGCCCAGAGACAGGCTGAGGTGCTGCCCGGAGAGTGGCTGTGTTCCTGTTTAGATAATAATTCAGAGAGCAGGGAGGCTGAGGACGGGGCAGTCTTTGTTCTCCCAAGACGGTGACCTTAAATTTACGTAAAAGGATGATGGCCTCTTCCTGGACACACGTGCTTTGTGTTCCTTATTTGCCCTCAGGGAATGTCAGTCTGAGAGGGACCAGCTGCTTCTGGGTCAGGCAGTGCCCGTTGGGTGTGGGGCCAGTGTCCTGCAGATTGACCCTGATAGCATCCACGCAGATGAAATGTCACGATGGCAGGGTGGGGGAACAGACCCCAGGGCTATAACCCACAGAACTCCTCCATCCGAAACAGAAACAATGGATGGACATTTGCTGTAAGCAGTTTTCCGTTTTTCTACCTTCTCATAGCAACGTCCCTTGGAGTAAACCTGATAGTGGGGTAAAGGTCTGTGCCAGGGATTGCAAATTACAGTGGAGTCCGGGTGCAGCAGCTCACGCCTGTAAGCCGAGCAGTCTGGGAGGCCGAGGCAGGTGGATCACCTGAGGTCAGGAGATCGAGACCAGCCTGGCCAACATGACGAAACTCCATCTCTACTAAAAAAATACAAAAAACATTAGCCGGGTGTGGTGGCGTGCACCTGTAATCCCAGCTACTTGGGAGGCTGAGGCAAGAAAATCACTTGAACCCTCAGGCAGAGGTTGCAGTGAGCCAAGACTGTGCTACTATACTCCAGCCTGGGCAACAAGAGAAAAACTCCATCTCAAAAAACATTACAATGGAGAAGGGAAGAGGCAGTGTAGACAGGAAGGACCAAGCCAGCGCCTGAGCTCTTCTAAGGGGCACCAGATTTCAAAGTTCTGGATTTCCCTGGGGACTCTTCCCCAAAAGGATGAAAGAACCAATGTTTCCTAAGTGCCGCTCATGAGGCTGGCATTTCACACCGTGTACTGATTTCACCCCTGTGGCAGCATGGGGAAGTGAATACCACTTCCACCCCCATTTTACAGATGAGGAAACTGAGGCTCAGAGAGGTTTTATCACTTTCTTAAGTTCACAGTAAGTGGCAGAGCTAAGATTTGAACTCACCTCTGATTGGCTGTAAAATCCAACCCCCTATGACTACACAACACTGATACCATCTTTCTTTCCTTTCCTTTCCTTTTGTTTTCTTTCTTCCTTCCTTCCTTCCTTTTCTTTTTCTTTCCTTCTTTCCTTCTCTTTCTTTCTCTCTTTCTTTTTTTAAATTTGAGACAGGGTCTAACTTTGTCACCCAGGCTAGTGTGCAGTGGCATGATCTTGGCAGCTAACTGCAGCCTCCATCTCCTGGGCTCAAGTGATCCTCCCACCTCAGCTCCCCAAGTAGCTGGGACTACAGGTGTGCATCACCACACCCAGCTAATTTTTTTGTATTTTTTGTAAAGACAGGATTTCCCCATTTTGCCCAGGCTGGTCTCAAACTCCTAAGTTCAAGTGATCTACCTGCCTTGGCCTCTCAACATGCCGGGATTACAGGCATGAGCCACCGTGCCCAGTCCTAACTTTCAATTCTGGGCCACTTCACCTGTAGTCTAGAACTTCAGCCTCGGGGGCACTTTGTGCTTCTGAGGCAGCCAGACTTTGTGAAACAGCTCTCGGGCCAGCAAGATGGTGCAAAGGCCAGGCGCCCTGGGTTTCAACCTTGGCCTCACCCGTGACTAACCCAGTGATCTTGGGAAAGTCGCTTAACCTCCTTGAGCCTCAGTTTCCTCCTCTGTGAAATGGGGGTCTCTAAGCGCTTCCCTCAAGGAGTCATGTGGTGCATAAAGCAGCTGGGAGAGTGCCGATACACAGAGGTGCTCAGTGAACGTCCATCACACCGATCATCATTCATTCATTCATTCGGTAGTAGTTAACTGGAAACCAAACATTCATCCTTTACCTTCCTTCAGCAACAGTCATTGACTGCCCACTAAAGCCCATTCTTCTGGGTGCTGGAGAGAAGACAAATTTCTTACTTCCTTGGAGCTTAGATTCTGAGCAGCCCTGCTCATATTTTTTTTTTGGACTGGGTTTCACTCTGTCACCCAGGCTGGAGTACAGTGGCACAATCTCAGCTCACTGCAGCCTCTGCCTCGCGGGTTCAAGCGATCCTCCTGCCTCAGCCTCCTGAGTAGCTGGAACCATAGGCAGGCATCATCACGCCCAGTTAATTTTTGTATATTTTGTAGAGATGGGTTTCACCACGTTGGCCAGGCTGGTCTCAAACTCCTGAGCTCCAGTGATTCTCCCACCTCGGCCTCCCAAAGTGTTGGGATTACAGGTATGAGCCACCGCACCCCAGCCCCTGCTCCATTTTTCTGCATTGACGTTTACAAAACATGAAATCGAGCACCTTAAAGGGAACAATTTAGTGGCATTTAGTACAATCACGATCTTCTGCAGCCACCACCACCTCTATCTAGTTTCAAAACTTTTTCTCAGCACTCCAAAAGAAAACCCGGTCCCAATTAGGCAGCCTCTCCTCCCTCCTCTCCTGCCAGCCCCTGGCAACCACCCATCTACTTTCTATCTCCATGAATTAGCCTATTCTGGACATTTCATAGAAATGGAGTCATGCCAGGTGTGGTCTCCTGTGACTGACTTCCTGCTCCAGCATCATGTCTTCAAGGTCCATGCACACTGTGCCATGTGTCAGACCTTCATTCCTCTTCATGGCCGAATACTATTCCACTATATGTATATGCCACTATTGGTTTATCCATCCAGCACTGATGGCCTACTCCATGTTGATAGCTGAAGACAGAAAGACACACTCCAAAGACCGACCCCCACCTCCAAGGAACAAGATGAGTTTGAGACATGAAGCCAGGGTTCTGTTCCCACAGCTGCCACACAGACCCCTTTCAATAGGCAGGATTCAAGATCTAGTCCTGACCCTCTTTTTTTTTTTTTTTTTTTTTGAGATGGAGTTTTGCTGTTGTCACCCAGGCAGGAGTCCAGTGGTGCGATCTCAGCTCACTGCAACTTCCACCTCCCAGGTTCAAGCGATTCTCCTGCCTCAGCCTCCCAAGTAGCTGGGATTACAGGCACGCAACACCATCCCCAGCTAATTTTTGTATTTTTAGTAGAGATGGGGTTTCGCCATGTTGCCCAGTCTGGTCTCGAACTCCTGACCTCAGGTGATCCACCCACCTCTGCCTCCCAAAGTGCGGAGAGTACAAGCTTGAGCCACCCCGCCTGACCCCGACTCTCACTTGAATGCACTGGGAGATCCAGGGCAAGTCACATCCGCCCCCAGACCTCAAACTCCTGCTGGTAAAATGATGGTCTGGACTTGGCATTTTACGGCTGACTGGTCTCTAGCATCCTTCCAGCCCTGGGCACCTGCAGCCTCATGTCCTTGTCTGTTTGCTGCAGTTTTCCAGGTTCTTTCTTTCCCTCTGCCTTCATTGTCCTCCCTGCCATTCATCCGTCGCGCCCTCTCCACGTGACCTCAGACCTGGCCGGACAGCTCTGCCTTTTACCTCCCTCCGGGGCAGCCTGAACTCCACTGGCCAGGACCGTTTTTCTTCCTCTCTACTGCTACTAAGACATCCCAACCACTGCAGATAGTATCAGGTCATGGAAAGGGCCAGCATCTTCAGTTTGCTGGTCCTGGGTTGAGTCCCAGCTCTCCCACTCTCTGGCTCTGCCCTCAGATAAGTCCTTTTCTTTCTCTGTGCCTCTATTTCCTCACCCATCAAAGAGGACAATCATAACACTATTCAGAGGGTGGTGCTGAGGACTGAATGAGCACCTGTATATCAGGTGCCAGCACAGAGTGGATGCTTGTTGTTTTGCTCCCCCTTGGAGCTGGGCTCACACCCCTGCACCTGCTCTGCTGCTCTGCTCACCAGCCTCCGTCCCTGGCTCCCTCCAACCTGAATTGCAATGGCCGAGTCAGGGGCCGGTGACTCAGATGTCCTCTCCATCCCCTTCCAGTGCCTGCCCTCATTGCTCCTCTGCTCTGGCTTTCAGCATGTCTTTTCTGAGGGCTTGCTCTGGCTGGAGACTCGGTAGGAGAAGCAGGGGAACTCACCACGCTCAAGACCATCCCTGCCGGCCTTCCCACGGTTCTCCTCCCACCTTGGGTGCTACTCCTGCCCCACAGCATTGCCTGGGGCTTTCAGGGATATTGTCAAAGGGACATGCACATCACACCCTATGGCAACCAAGTAAAGCACCCTTGGTGATGTCTCTGCAGCACCACGTGGGCTCTTTGGTTCTCACCTTCCTTCTCATCCTAGACTGTAGACATTTCAGTGTCTTACTAAGGTGGAGGGCTGGGGAAGGAAGGCACTGAGAGTGGTTTGTTTGTTTGTTTGTTTGTTTGTTTGTTTGTTTGTTTGTTTTGAGACGGAGTCTCACTCTGTCGTCCAGGCTGGAGTGCAGAGGCGCAATCTCAGTTCATTGCAAGCTCTGCCTCCCAGGTTCACGCCATTCTCCTGCCTCCTCAGCCTCCCAAGTAGCTGGGACTACAGACACCTGCCACCACGCCCGGCTTTTTTTTTTTTTTTTTCAGACTGGAGTGCAGGTTGCTTACTGCAACCTCCGCCTCCTGAGTTCAAGTGATTCTCTTGCCTCAGCCTCCAGAGTAGCTGGAACTACAGGCGCCCGCCACCATGCCCAGCTAATTTTTGTACTTTTAGTAGAGACAGGGTTTTGCCATTTTGGCCAGGCTGGTCTCAAACTCCTGACCTCAGGTGATCCACTAGCCTCAGCCTCCCAAAGTGCTAGGATTACAGGTATGAGTCACTGCGACCAGCCCACAGAGAGAGATTCTTAAAAGACCAACTGAGACTCTTGGGGCTCTCTCCCCAGGATGCAGCTCACCTTTTGGGCTGCCCTGTCCACCTCCCTGCCTCCTCACCCTTTAGTAAGAGGCCCCATGCGAGAGCCAGCTCCTGCCTCCTCGTCTATCCCTTTCTCGGACCATGAATCAGCTTCCTAAAGAACTGGCCTGCTCTCTGGAGCTTCTCTGTGCTCGGTGGCATTTAGTAATTGCTCTAGCAAATGCTTTTTATCCTAGTTTTGTTGCTTTGGGTTGTTTTTTCCTGCAGCTGTGTCTCTCCCTGTGTCCCGGCCAAGAAGCAACATTCCCTGTTTCCTGGCCTGGGGCTTCCCTGATGCTCTGCAGGTGACAGTTTCCTCTGCCTCCTCACACTCCCCCGGCCTCCGCGTGTCCAACTCCCAGCCCCCTGCAAGTGCCCTGCGCAGACACCGCCACCCCCACTTATTCATGAGTCGTTCAGGAAGGGCCCCTGCAGGCTGGACCTGTGCTGGACACTGGGAGGGTCCCTAGGTCTCTGCTTCGGTGGCTGCTGAAGGGATATTAGTATGGAGACGATGGGATGGCGGCCTGCCCTCTCCACACAGGGAGAACCACTTGAGGTTCAGAGTCAGTGGATACTTCTTAGACCCCTGCTGGGCTCCTGGCCCTGTGCTAGTCATTTCCCTGTTTCCTAATTTAATTCTCACTGCAATCCCATTCGACAGATCAGAAAACTGGGCCTCAAGAAGTTACGTACCTTGCCTGACAGCAGCTAAGCTAGTAATGCTCCCTCAGCGGCAGTTGGTTTTTTTTTTTCAAGACAGGGTCTTGCTCTGTTGCCCAGGCTGGAGTGCAGTGGTGCAATCTCGGCTCTCCTCCAACCTCCTGGGTTCAAGTGATTCTCATGCCTCAGCCTCCTGAGTAACTGGGATTACAGGCATGCACCACTAGGCCCCGCTAATTTTAGTAGAGACAGGGTTTTCCCACATTGTCCAGGCTGGTCTCAAACTCTCTTGCCTCAAGTGATCTCTTGTCTCCCGAAGTGCTGGGATTGCAGGCGTGAGTCACCATGCCCAGCCCAGTGGCAGCTGCTTTCTAATAAGAATTTGCTGGAAGCTCTAGAAGAGAAGTCAGCCATCCAACCTGCCCAAGGTGAAGGCCAGGGAGAGCCCATGGTGGATCAGCTGCAGGGCCTGAACCGGAGAGCAGCGGGGGTAGAGGATTGAGGAGGAAGACAAGCAACGTAGATTACAGAAGCTCCTACACTACAGTGTCCCTGAGCAGGTCTCCCTGGTGCCCACAATTGCCCTGCAGGATGAGAATCACCTTGCCCCGTTCACAGAAGGGAAGACGCCTTCAGTTAGATGACTCATGGGCCGGGTCCCATGATGGGGCTGACCCCGTCCAATTGGTTCCAACACTCTCAGAGTCCCTGTGTCCCAGCGTTGGGAAGGGGGGACAGCTGCTGGGAGTGGGCGGGAGGGGAGACCTAGGGAGGAGGGATTGTGGCTCATGATGACGGGCGGCTTGGGGGAGGCCCATGGGAGCAGAGTAAAGGAGGGGAAGGTGGCAGAGGGCACGGGCAGGAGAGAAAAGTGGCTAAAGGAGTGGGAGGAGGAGTGAGTCAGCACATCCCGGCCCCAGGAGAGCCTCAGAGGAAACAGCTCAGGGCCTCAGGCCAGGGCCAGAGGCACAAATGGTGAACTCACAGCAGGAGGGAGGGGAGGAAGAGATGCCGAGCTGAGGAATGGACCAGCCCTGACTAAGGAGCTGCAGCAAAAGTGAGAGGTGGCCACGTTCCAAAGCGGGACTGGCAGGAGTTGGTGGGAGGGACAGAGGGAGCGAGGAAGCCTCCAAGGTCATGTGGATCCTGAGCTCCTCCCAGATGGAGCTTCCCGAACTGGCCCTCTCTGCACCTGCAGGGCCCCCAGGGCAGCAGCTTTGCCCTCAGGAAACTCACTCTGCTGCTGCGTGAAACAGGTGCAGGCCAGGCTACGGGACCCCCCACTACTCCCACTTGCTGCCTCCCCCAGGAGTACGCAGCCAGCTCAGACTGACTGTAACTCAATATTCGCCCTTTTAAAGTGCACAATTTGGTGGTCTTTAGAATCATCATGGAGCTGTGAAGCCATCATTCCCTTCCTCCTCCACCCAACCCCGGACACCCACCCCTCTGCTTTCTGTCTCTGTGGATTTGCCTGCTCTGGACATCTCACTTAAATGGAATCATCCAACTTAAATGGAATCATCCAACATGGGGTGTCTGTGTCTGGCTTCTTTCACTCAGCATCGTGTTTTCAAGGTGCATTCATGTTGTAGCATGATTTAGCTCTTCATTCCTTTTCGTGGCTGACTACTATTCCATTGTATGAATAGGCCGCATATTATGTATTCACTCATCAGTTTGTGGATGTTTAAGTTGTCTCTACTTTGGGTCTATTATGAATAATACTACCATAGACTTTGTGTACAAGTTTTATTTTGTTTTGTTTTTTTGAGACAGAATCTCATGCTGTCACCCAGACTGCAGTGCAGTGGCACAGTCTTGGCTCGCTGCAACCTCTACCTCCTGAGTTCAAGTGATTCTCCTGCCTCAGCCTCCTGAGTAGCTGGGATTACAGGCGCCCACCACTATGTCTGGCTAATTTTTGTATTTTTAGTAGAGACGGGGTTTTACCATGTTGACCAGGCTGCTTTTAAACTCCTGACCCCAGGTGATCCACCCACCTCAGCCTCCCAAAGTGCTGGGATTACAGGCATGAGCCACCAGACCCGGCCTGTGTACAAATTTTTGTGTGGACATATGTTTTCATTTGTCTGAGCTATGCACCTAGGAGTGGAACAGCTGGGTTGCATGTTAACTCTGTTTAGCCTTTTGAGGACCTGCCAAACTGTTTCCACTGCCACCGCCCCATTTTACATCCACACCAGCAGTGACGGGTTCCTGTTTCTCCACAATCTCACCGACACTTGGCTATTGTCTGTCTTTATGATTCTAGCCATCCTAGTGGATGTCAAATTGTGTCTTATTGTGGTTTTGATTATCCTTTATTTCTGTTTAACTTTTCATTATGGAGAATTTCAGACATTTACAAAGTCAATAGAATAATATAGGGAACCCCTGGGAAACCATGACTCAGCTACACGCAATGGTCAATATTCTGCCACTTTTTTTTTTTTTTTTTTTTTTTTTTTGAGATGGAGCCTCACTCTATCACCTATCACCCAGGCTGCAGTGCAGTGGTGCGATCTCGGCTCACTGCACCCTCCACCTCTCAGGTTCAAGCGATACTCCTGCCTCAGCCTCCCAAGTAGCTGGGATTACAGGCATGTGTCACCACGCCTGGCTAATTTGTGTATTTTTAGTAGAGACAAGGTTTCACCATATTGGCAGGCTGGTCTCGAACTCCTGGCTTTAGGTGATCCACCCGCCTTGGCCTCCCAAAGTGCTGGGATTGCAGGCGTGAGCCATCGTGCCCAGCCAATATTCTGCCATTCTTGTTTCCTCTCTCTTTCCATCCCCTCTCCACCTCAAATCACTTATCATTTGTTACTATTTTTCTTCTACAGTTTTACAGGTAAAATGTACATACACTGAAATGCACAAATCTTAGGTGCAGAATTTAATAAGCGGATGCACCCGTGTCAGCCTCTCCCCTGTGAGTACAGAATATTTCCTTCACAGGCCATCCTTACACTACCCAGAGGCAGCCTCTGTTCTGATCACTTTGTGTACCTAGATGAGGCTGCCTGATCTCGAGCTTCCTGCAAATGGAAACACACAGCCAGCTTGCTTTGCTCCATGCCAGGCCCGTGGGATTCATCCGTATTGTTTCATCATTCATGCCCTGGGCCTTCTCCGGGCCGACACTTGTTCTTCTTCATTGTAGGAAGGAGCCAGAACACACCTCGCTCTGCCTGTGACAAGGGCTAGGAATAGAGTGACCAACCATCCCGGTGTGCCCAGGGACCAGGGGTTTCCTAGAACCTGGAACTTTCTGGGTTTAAGCACAGAACTTCCACAAAGGGAGAAAGGATAACTTTTTTCTTTCCTTCTTTCCCCTTTTCTTTTTTCTTCGAATATTTGCTAAGCTGGGAATTATTTCCTCTGCCCACGCTCCATAAACGCCCCCTGCCCAATGCTGGCATTTCTGAGGGACCAGTGCTGGGAGGCTGGATTTAGGATGCAGAGCAGAGCCTGATGCAGGTGCAGTGACGCGGCAAAGCAGAGCCCTTGCTGCAGTCCAGAGAGGTGGCCAGAGGGCCAGGCCGTGGGAGGGGAGGAGTCGGTGTGCATGGCTTGAATGTCCAAACGCCAGGCCCACAGGCAGGAGGACCCGGCAGAGCCTTCTCGGCCTCTCAGGAGTCACCTTCCTGAGCTATTGGGTCATCAGTGTGGAAGTTATTCCCAGGCTGTGAGTATTTTAAGCCTAGGAAGAAACTCCCAGGATGTCTGCAAAGAAAGAGGCCTTGTAGGCAGAATCTAGCTCAGAGCCTGAAAACCTTCCAGGTGCCTCAGAGTGAATGGGGGGAGTTGCCAAATGTAGATTTCTGGGCCCCACCCTAAGGTTTGGATTTTGTGATGGGAGCCCAAGAATCTGCATTTACAACAAGCACCCTGGGGGCTTCTGGTGCCAGGGTTTCCAAATCAGCTTTGAGAAATACCAATTCTGTTCCAAACTCTGTATTAGAAACTGAAGCACAGAGAGAGCCAGTGGCCACTACAAAGTCACACAGCAAGTTTGTAGCAGGGCTGGGGAATCGGAACCCAAATCTTCCGAGCCCTTCAGGATCCTGAAGCAAACCCTGGGTAGTCGTGGCGAAGGCCTCTCAGTGGGTTGGAGAATCCCCTCATCTTCCTGTAATATCCAGCAATAGGAAGAAGGTATTGCTACCCTTACACTGACCAGGCAGACTGTGGTCCATGACCAATGTATGATTGTGTTAAAATGGCTACAGTGCATCCTGTGCCTGCGAGGTGCACGGTGCTGTTAATGGCTTTATATGCATAATTTCCATTCATCACGACAGCTCTTCAGAGGTTAGACAACTGAAAGTCCAGAAGGGACAAGTGATTTGCCCAAGTAAGTGGAAGAGATGGGATTTGAAACTGTGCTAGGCTCTGGGAGTATTGTAACTAGACAAGCAGACGTGCTTTCTGGAGGGCTTGAAGGCTGGCAGGGCACAGAAAGTTCCTGATTCTCCAATCTTGCTAAAAAAAAACTTGCTGTGTGGCTTCACAGTGACCCCTGCCCCTCTCTGTGCTTCAGTTTCCAAAGAAGAGGCTGGAACACTCTGGATTCCACCCCTTGGCAGTGCTGGCTCTGACTCCCAGCCCTGCAATAGTCCACACAGAAGTCCAACCAGAAAGGTACCCTGCCCTGGACAGGCAAATAGAGACTGGCATGGTTCAGCCTGTTTCTCTTCCTCCAGCAGCCAGGCATAAAGAACATTTCCGCTTATGATTTCTGTGGGCACTGGAAATAATTTCTTTTTCCACTTCAGAGCACTTTAATCTAAAGAAAACTGTGGTTGTCAACATCTTGCCTTTTACACAGACAAGTTGCTTCGGCCATTCATCCATCCATCCATCAAGTATATGTATCGTGTGTGTGTGTGTAAAATATTTATAGCGAAGATTTCTACCCTGGCTCCGCATTTGAATTATCCATGGGGGTTCTGGAAAATTCTACTGCTCAGCTCAAACCTAGATTAATTAAATTAGAATCTTGGGAGGACCTGACCCAGGCAACAGAATGTTTCAAGGAACCCCAAGGTGATTCTAACCTGCAGCCAAGGTTGAGAACCACACATTAGAACAGTGCCTGTCAAACTTCAATTTGCATGAGTCACCTGGAGATCTTGTTAACTGCAGAATATGATTCCGTGGGATGGGGTGGGGCCTGAGATGCTATGTTTCTAACAACCTCCTCAGGGAGGCTGATGGTTTTGGCTCAAGGTCCACACTTTGAGCGGCAGAAGGGCTGGTGGAACTACCCTGAACTATTCGGGAGGAAGAACAAAATACAGAACGCAGAATGGCGCCCACCCGGCTGGAAGTGCCGAGCTGGAATCCCGCATGTCAAGGACAGCAATTACACATCCCAAGGGCCGTCCTGGGGATTTAGGAACCCTCTCTGCCCCACCAGCCTTCAAGCCATCAGAAATGATATCTGTTTGTCTAGTCACAGTATGCCCAGGGGTTAGCACCATGCCTGGCACAAAGTGGGCCCTCCATACATTTCTGTTGGCTAAACGAATGAGGGGTGGTAAACAACAAAGTTACAAAATAGCCAACAGCGGCTAAGAGACCCTGGTACCACCTCTTACGTATGTGAGCTCAGGCGAGTCACTTCACTGCTGTGACCAACTTCCTGGGCCGTCAAATGGGGTCATGCTGCCTGCTCACGACAGTGCTATGTGGCTCAAGTAACAGCAGGAGAGCATTGCATGGTCCCCCGAGGTACTTATGTCATTAAGGTAGAGGCTGGCAGCTATAACAAAGAGACCGCAAACTAGAATAGTTTTAAACCAAATTTGTTGTGCAATAGTCCCAAGGTGAGGGATGTGGGTGAGTATAGACAACTCTTATTCCAGATTCTCCCACCTTGATGTTCCCTTCTGCCCTGGAGCACTGGTCCAGTCCTCTCTTCTTAGCTGGGTTGCAGGCCCATCTGTGCTGTCCTGGCTCACATGAAGGATGAAAAGAGTGTGCACGAGTTAGATCCAGAGGTGGTTTGCATCACTTCTGTTTCCAGTCCAGAGGTGAGGACTTAGTCATTTCGCCACACCTAGTGGCAAGGGAAGCCAGAAAAACAGTCTCTGACCTAGCCAATCTGCTGTATACCCAGCCACAACTGGAAAATTGTGTAAAAGGAGGTTCTGGTGGACAACTAAGTCTACAGCACAAAGCTCGTGGGCATGAAGTCGTCCCCCAATTTCCAGCGCTGTTGCGGGTCCACTCTCTACCCCGCGTTGTTGCCTCTTCTCCCCGCAGGGCGAATGCTCTCGGAAGTGCTACTATATTTTCATCGTGGAGACCGTCTGCGTGGCCTGGTTCTCTCTGGAGTTCTGCCTGCGGTTTGTCCAGGCCCAAGACAAGTGTCAGTTCTTCCAGGGCCCCCTGAACATCATCGACATCCTGGCCATCTCCCCATACTACGTGTCACTGGCGGTGTCTGAGGAGCCCCCGGAGGATGGCGAGAGGCCCAGCGGGAGCTCCTACCTGGAGAAGGTGGGGCTGGTCCTGCGTGTGCTGCGGGCACTGCGCATCCTCTACGTGATGCGCCTGGCCCGCCACTCACTGGGGCTGCAGACGCTGGGGCTCACTGTGCGCCGCTGCACACGCGAGTTCGGCCTGCTCCTTCTCTTCCTGGCTGTGGCCGTCACCCTATTCTCCCCTTTGGTCTACGTGGCCGAGAAGGAGTCAGGGCGGGTGCTGGAGTTCACCAGCATCCCCGCCTCCTATTGGTGGGCCATCATCTCCATGACAACGGTGGGCTACGGGGACATGGTGCCCCGCAGTGTGCCAGGCCAGATGGTGGCCCTCAGCAGCATCCTGAGTGGGATCCTCATCATGGCCTTCCCAGCCACGTCTATCTTCCACACCTTCTCCCACTCCTACCTGGAGCTCAAGAAGGAGCAGGAGCAGCTTCAGGCCCGCCTCCGCCACCTCCAAAGCGCTGGTCCGGCCAGTGAATGTGAACTCCTGGACCCCCACATGGCCAGTGAACATGAGCTCATGAACGATGTCAATGACCTAATCCTGGAGGGCCCAGCCTTGCCTATCATGCACATGTAACTCAGCATTCCCTGTGACTACATGGTAACCTCAACCCATCGCCCTGCCTGAAACACACTCAAGGGTACCCCACATAGACCACCTAGTGATGTTCTAGAACCCAGGGAGGACTCCCAAAGCTGGAGGGGTATAAAACCACAGAGGCTGTGTGTCTGTGATCTTTGTCCCTCGGGGCCCGATGTCCCAGGCTGACTGTGTCCAGCCTGCTTGCCTTTTCCTCTATCTGCCCATCTACTGAGCACGTCCAATCTTGCTGGAGTAGCTCAGTCTTCTTTCATTCTCTTTTCCTTCCCAGCAGAGGTTTTAACATCCCAGGCTGGGTTCTGGATGCCCACAGAACTAGTAACCATTGGTATTTGCACACTGAGCCTACAGAATTTCATGATTTCGCTAAGACCATCTTTCCTGGGCCATGCCACCATTGGAAATCAAAGGTCCAGTCACTGCAAACCCCTCTGATCAAACTCCCCCACCCAACCTTTCCACGGGTTCCAGAGGGATCAATATGTTCTCCTTCCGCTTACCACCACCAGTGGTATTTCCCTAATGCTGCTGCCTCCTGCCAGCTCTGAACACTTGTAGCTAAGAAGGAAGAATCAGCCTTTTTGCAGTAAATCCCATGTTGAGGCTGATGCCCACAAGCCTGCCATCCCCCACCTGGAGCTCAAGGAGGAGCAGGGCATCCCCAGGCATGTCTGGGACCTGGGACCTGAGACCTGGGACCTGGGCAGAAACTCCACTTGCCAGCACAGCCAGGCCTTCCTTGGCCGCCTGGACTCTTGGTGTGGTGTTCTCCAGTTATCCAGTCCTTAGCCTTGACAGAGACAAACTCTTTCAGGGTCCACGTTGTCCCTTGAGAAGATCGTTCCTGCTGCTGGTTCCTCCCACACTGCAGGGGATCATGGCTTTTCATCCACAGCTGAGCCCCCATGGACTCCGTGTAGCTTTGGCACAGAAACAAGGGGAATTGTAGGCACTGCCCCCTGCTGGCTTCCCAGACTAGTCTTCTCCATGCTGGAGACAGACATTCTTAGCTCACATTTCAATGTATTTATTTATTTGTCCATTCATCTGTGAACAGAGTCTGTCCTTTGCATCCAGGGGAGGAGGCAGATGGAGGTCTGAGTCACTGGAGATAAAGCAGCATATTGTGAGAGCAGGCAGGAAGGAGCAATGAATTCCAAGCAGTGGGCTCCCAAAGGTTTCACAGAGACATGGGCAGGGCTGGAGAGTAGAGGGGTATTTTGGGAGATGAAGCTGAACAGGTGGGTTGGGATGAGAAGGCGTGGGCCTTGCATGCTCTATGGAGGGCAGAGTGATGTGCACAGGCTATGGGTTAGGGAGATGATGAGGCTGGATTGGGCGTCAGAAGCCCAGTTTGGGATGAGGAGCCATTGAGCCATTCAGGCAAGACAGCCCTCCCTCCTTCCTAGGATTAATCATACAAGGTTCTGTCAAATCCTGGCTTCTCCCAGAAGGACACACCTGGGAGACATCCTGATGGCACTTCCCCAGAGTGGCATGGCCCGCACAGGAGTTTGCTGTTGGCTCTAAGACCCCTGGAGAAAGTGCACGAGATCCAAACGGATGACAGTCAAGCGGTTTAGGCCCTGCCAATCTGATGTAGTGTACGTATGAGAGTAGTCAGCATTTTACCACTGCTAACAAGTCCCTTGCTGTTCATTCGTTCTGTTAGTTTTTCACAATGTCCTGCTATGTGCCAGGCACAGTCCTCCACAGATGGCAATGCCAGGCAGCAGCGTGGCAGAGGGCTCTGGCCCAGGAAGCGCCCTGCACCAGCATCTAGTGTCCAGGGAGCCTTGGCCTCCTGGGGAGCCCACCTTTCCTTGGAGTCCTCCGGGTGTCCCCCCAGCTGATGCGGGCACATGGCCCCATTCTTTTAGACCCCAATCTTTCCCAAGCTGACATGTCACCAGGTGACATAGTAGTGCAGTGGCCATGACACAAGGAAAGCCCCTGCACCCTATAAAATCCCCAGCCTGGACAGCCACTCCACTCCACAAAGTGACAGGCAGATTCCCATAAACCTTGGATAGAAATTCCATGTGACAGGCACCTTGGACAGCAGCCATAGAAGTATTTCTGTTCCAGACTAACATTTTATTTATTTATTTATTTATTTATTTATTTATTTATTTATTTATTTATTTACAGAGTCTCTCTCTGTCCACCAGGCTGGAGTGCAGTGGCTTGATCTCAGCTCACTGCAACCTCTGCCTCCTGGGTTCAAGCAATTCTGCCTCAGCCTCCCAAATAGCTGGGATTGCAGGCTCCTACTACCATGCTCAGCTAATTTGGTATTTTTAGTAGAGACAAGGTTTCACCATGTGGCCAGGCTGGTCTCGAACTCCTGACCTCAGGTGATCCACCCGCCTCGGCCTCCCAAAGTGCTGGAATTACAGGCATGAGCCACCACGCCCGGCCCGGACTGACATTTTAATAACTACTCTTAGGCAAAATAGTAAAAGGGCAAAGTCTCCCACTTACTCTCTTTCTGGGAGCTGGCTGGCTTGGGCACTGGCTGAAATCCAGTGTCTTCACTCTGTATGTGACCTCGGGCAGGCCCCTTCCCCTCAGTCAGCTGCAGGCAGGTATTGGGCTAGACCTGTGGTTTTCTGACCTGGGTTCCACAAAGCAAGCTCAAGGACTGTCCTGTGGATGAAGAAGACCAGCAGTGAAGCAGGCAGAGCTCTGCCTCCTGGGGCAAAACATTTGCAATTAATGATGCTGAAAAAAATGTACAAATCCCCAGTCTCCTCTCCTTCCAGTCAGTGTCCAGCCCAGCCCTTTGAACTGGGTGGTAAGCTCACTCTGGAACCAGAGACAAAGCCTAAACAGCCACTGGAAGGTCTGGGACCCATGTCAGCCCCCACATCTGCCCTGCCTTCTCACTGAAGACATTTTTTGTGCTGCATGCCTGGTACAAAACTTATTAATGACAGCTCTGCCTATCCCTGTAACTGGCTTCTACCCAGGCATCTCCCTTCTCCTCTGCTTCACCTACCAGGCATCTTCACCAAAGTGTGCCAGCACTAAAAGAAATATTTAAAATCAAAATTAGGTGAAGCACCACCACTGTTATGAGATTCTATAGAGTCTTAACATTCACCCAGTTGAGATTCTCTGCTAAATTAGACATGGACAATTGGAATTGATTGCTCGCATGTGGGGCTTAATTAAATACTCTATTTTTTCTCCCTGGTAATGTCCCAGGAGACGGGTCTAAATTGTTTTAGTCTAGCCTTGCCGAACCACCTTTCCTTCATGCTGATTGAATAGGGGGGACGTGACAAGCAAGTTACCAGGCAGTTTCTTCACCCCTGTTGGCTGAAAGGTCCCTTATGTTACCCCGAAGCGCTTGTGTTCTCTGAGGCCAGTGGGCACGACTGTAGCCAAAGGTGGACATCTTCCAGCCGAAGGCAAAGAGAAAACAGCCCTTCATGGCAAGCCATTTTGTGTTGTATTGTGGACGTGGTTGCCAGCGGTAACTGGGAAACTTTGACTCAGCATGTCCTAGCCAGACAGAGTTGAGCCCAAGTAGTGAGCTGGGGAAGGGTGAATTAATTCTTCAATGGCGTGAAAGGGATGCAAGACTGTACTGGGGACCACTGACTCTATTTCGATGGCTTTAGGACTTTAGAATATAGTAACTGGAAGTCCCACTGGAAGACAGTCGATCCGAGCAGGGAGTTTCCACGAGGGACGCGTGCACCTCTGCAGGTGATGTGCATTTCACAGTGCAAAGTGTCCAGTGTTTCCATTGGATTCTCAAGGGAATCAATGACCCCTCCAGAAGGATAACAAATTCTTAAGTAAATCAACTCCCTCATTTTAAAATGGAGAGATTAAGCCCGGTGCAGTGGCTCATGCCTGTGATTGCAACACTGTGTGAGGTCAAGGTGGACGGATCACTTGAGCCAAGGAGCACAAGACTAGCCTGGGCAACATGGCAAAACCAAGTCTCCACAAAAAATACAAACATTAGCGGGGTGTGGTGGCACATGCCTGTAGTCCCAGCTACTCAGGAGGCTGAGGTGGGGGGATCACCTGAGCCTGGGAGGTCGAGGCCGCAGTGAGTTATGATGGTACCACTGCACTCCAGCTTGGGCGATGGAGTGAGACCCTGTCTTTAAAAAAAAAAAAAAAAAGGAGAGATTATGGCTCAGAGAGGGAGGGTCACCAACCCAAGGCCACACAGCCAGGTCATCTAGTTAGATCCAAGTGTCCCAGTTTCCAGCAGATCACTCTGTCATGCTGCTGCTGTTAGGCTCATCTAAAACAGCATCCAACCCCTCAAAGAAAAGATTCAAGATGAGATTGTAACAACATTTTGCCATGCTGTCCTGAGCAGATGTCTCGGGTGTCCCAGGTACTTTGCGTAACACAAAGTTACACAAATCAGTTTCACCAGACTTTCATTTTCTCATGTGTCCCAGGAGAGTTTAGAAGAGAGGATGAAAGTCCTTCCCGGCTTGGACAGTCTGTGACTTTGGGAAGTAGGGCTCATTGCCACAGTTGATACCATGGAGGGAGCAGATAAGAACACAGAGAGAGGTAAGAAAGAAAAACAGACTCTGTCCCTTCACTATCCACAAAATTGCCCCCTTGGCAAAAATCAGCAAGTGGTCCAAGTCTGAATGTAAGTTCACTGAGCTCTCTTTCCACCACCCGCCCACCGCATCAGGGCACCTCCTCCACCATGAGGCCTCATTCTGGAAGCGCCTGGCTACCTGGCTGCACACACTCAGTGGCCTGCCTTTCTCCAGCAGCGTATCAAACTCCCTGCCTCCTCTTCCTCACAGTGACACAGTGATCCTGGGGATCACCTAATGAAAGATTACTAGTTGCCAAACAACTGATTTTTTTTTAACATTTTACTTGGAAAATATGTCAAACCCACAAAAAAGTTGCAAGAACAAAAATAGTGCATAAAACACCTGAACACCACTTTTTTCTTTTTTTTGCATTTTGTTCATCTGCTTTCTCCTTTGCTCCATCTATATTTTTGTCCTATCTACGTGGTATTGTTAATAATATGTTTATTGAACCATTTGAAAGTAAGTTCCCCACATCATGGCCCTCTGCTTTCTAGGTGCACCTTTATTTTTGATTAATTGATTGATTTTTTTTTTTTTTTTTGAGACAGGATCTTGCTCTGTTGCCAGGCTGGAGTGCAGTGGCGCAATCATAACTCCCTGCAGACTTGACCTCCTGGGCTCAAGCAATCCTCCTGCCTCAGCTTCCCAAGTAGCTGGGACCACAGGTATGCACCACCATGCCTGGCTGATGTTTTTTATTTTTTGTAGAAATGGGGTCTCACTATGTTGCCCAGGCTGATCTCAATCCTCCTGCCTCAACCTCCCCAAGTGTTGAGATTACAGGTGTGAGCCCACCACTACCAGCCTCGTTGTCACTTTAGAATGTGGTGACCAGAAGGCTCAGCAGAAGACTCTCAGCCCAAGGAGTCTTAGCTGGGAGTTTCCACGAGGTTCCAGAGGTCTATGAACCTCTGGGGGTAGGTGCACTTTAAAATGTTAAGTGTTCAACAATTTCATCAGATTCTCAAAGGAACCCTCGACTCCTCTCCCTGCCCCTGCAAAAGGGTAGAAAGCTCTAAAGTAAACCAGTTGCCTTATTTTAGGATGGAAAGCCCAAGGAGACCCTAAACACATCAGCGTATAGATCCTTAGAATAAGGAGATTCTTATAGAACCACAGTACGTTTCTCAACTTCAGCACAATTAACTTCCATGCGCTACTTTAATCTACTGTCAGTTCCAATTTTGTCGGCTGATATAATAATATCCTTTATAGCCTTTTTTCCTCCAGTACAGGGTCCAGTCTAGGATGGGATATACCAGATACTATATGTATGGATCCTATCTTTTTCATCTCCTGTAATCTGGACCACTTCCCCAGCTTTTGACTTAGATGGCATTGAAATTATGAGTCGAATATAGAACGCACACAAGGACGCTCATTTTGTGTTCGTCCGCTGTCTCCTGGTGCTTTGAGGCCATGCATTCCTGGCCAGGACATTACATAAGTGAGGCTATGTCCTTCTCAGGGCATTGTGTCTGGGAGTGCCATGTCCTGTGAGTCGTTTATTTAGGAGATGAGCCCAGGAGTACTGGGGAAGTGACCCCAGGACATGCTCGCAGGGGAGTGGAGATTGACAGAGGGGAGGAAAGGGGGACTGGGGGAGTGCCAGCCTGGCCTAACATTCAAATAAAAAATGAAATTAATGTTGTGCCTGCCCCCACTCCAGCAGGCAGATAGAATGTACAGCAGGCCGGGTATGTGCCAGCCACCCAGACTACCTCTGAGGAGGACAGCGCCTCCCCCTTACAGATGAACAAGTCCCCAAGGCTCAGAGCACATCATCTCTCTCCGGCTGTGACACAGAGGGGACCCTCCGCTGTCCCTCCGGACTCTGGCCAGCTTCGGCATGACCTGCCTCACACATTCTTTGAGCTAAAAGGACCTTCATGGTCACTGGCTCCATCCTGCCCATCTTACAGGTGTGGGTGTGGAGGCCCAGGGAGGAGGCATAATTTGGCAAGCCACACAGCCAAGGGTGGCCATGCCAAGACTCAAAACCCGGGCTCTGAACTCTTAGCCTGCTGTTCTCAACTCCGTGCCACCCAACCCCGCCCAGCACCAGCCTCTATCCAGTGCTGAGGTCTGTACATGACGTCTAACCAAGGGGCATCTCCAGGAATCTAATGTCGGTTAAAAGTAAAACAAAGGGAAGCCACTGTCCCCGCGGGCCGTATGGCCTCCTTGTCATCCGCAGCTGTCTGGTCTGAGGTGGACTTTGCTGAGTTGAGCAGAGCCCAGCCCTGCCTCCGCGGCAGCCTACTTCCAGATGACACGTGGAGAGCCGTGGAGCCAGTGGCTCAGCTGCTGTGCAGTTTTCATAACTCACCTTTGCCGTTAGGGGAACAAAGCCGAGGGGAACGCTGGGGTCCATGTGATGTGACTTGGAATGAATTCAGATGCCCTGAGCTAAAATTAGCCAATCTTGCTGCTTCCAAAGGTTTCCATTGTACTTGGCCAATGACCAGCCTGAAATAAGATCCCCTTTGGTAAGTTCAGCAGCTTCGCCTTGCACCTTCCTAACAAAGCACTCAGGGTCCCCACCTCCCTGCAAATCTCAGAGAAACATTAAACAATATTAAGAAGTGATGCTGTGGCATCCTTGGTGTATTGGGGTGGGGCCATTCGTGAGGCCTGCTGGGGTTGACCTTGAGGATGTGAGAGATTCTCCCTGGAAAGGGGGTGGCAGGGGCCAGGTATCACTCACCTCAGCACACCACCAAGACTTGAGTCAAAAGTTGCCTATAGGCCAAGCACAGTGGCTCACATCTATAATCCCAGCACTTTGGGAGGCCGAAGCAGGCAGATCACGAGGTCAGGAGATAGAGACCATCCTGGCCAACTCTGTCTCTACTAAAAATACAAAAAAATTAGCTGCGCGAGGTGGTGCATGCTTGTAGCCCCAGCTACTCAGGAGGCTGAGGCAGGAGAATTACTTGAACCTGGGAGGCGGAGGTTGCAGTGAGGCAAGATCACCCCACTGCACGCCAGCCTGGTGACAGAGCAAGACCCTGTCTCAAAAAAAAAAAAAAAAAAAAAAGTTGGGCCTATAATCCTAGCCCTTTAGGCGGCCAAGGCAGGAGAATCGCCTGGGCCCATGAGTTCAAGACCAGCCTGGGCAACACAACAAGACCTTCTCTCTACAAAAAAAAAAAAAAAGTTATTTCTAATTAGCTGGGCATGGTGGTGCCCAGCTGTACCTGCAGGCCCTGTGGCCTCCTTGTCATAGTCCTAGCTACTTCAGAGACAGAGGTGGGAGGATCACTTGAGCCCAGGAGTTTGAAGCGGTAGTGAGCCGTGATCATGCCACTGCACTCCAATCTGGACGACAGAAAGAGACCTTGTCTCAAACAAAAAATAAGGTTGGTGGGGCAATGTTTGGTTTCTGGGGGTAATATATCTTAAGTACCCACCATGCACCAGATCTTCTCACACTTTGGAGACCATAATGAGCAAGACAGATGACTGCGTGGAACTAGGGTGGCAGATGGAGGGGAGGTAGGAAGGCAGGGCACAAATACATAAAGAAGGCAATGGCTGGATGCGGTGACTCACACCTGTAAGCACTTTGGGAGGCCAAGGCAGGAGGATCACTTTAGCCCAGAAACTGGAGACCCACCTGAGCAACATAGCAAGACTCATCTCTATTTTTTAAAATCTTCTTTTTTTTATTTTAAAAAAGGCAATAAACAAGACAAGCGGCCAGGCACAGTGGTTCACTCCTGTAATCCTAGCACTTTGGAAGGTCAAGGATGGATCACGAGGTCAGGAATTCGAGACCAACCTGGCCAACATGGTGAAATCCAGTCTCTACTAAAGATGCAAAAATTAGCTGGGCATAGTGGCGTGCACCTGTAATCCCAGCTACTCAGGAGGCTGAAGCAGGAGAATCACTTCCTGAGCCCAGAAGATGGAGGTTGCAGTAAGCCAAGATCACACCATTGTACTCTAGCCTGGGTGACAGGGCGAGACTCCGTCTCAAAAAATATAAATAAATAAATAAACAAGCATGGCTGGTGACAAGTCCCAGGAAGAAAGGAGGCCAAGTGATTACTCAGAGTCATCGTATGTGGGGGTTGCCACATTCACACAGGCTCCTGAGGAGGTGCTTCTTGGTTTTCCCAGATCTTGGGGTTCCCCAAGAGGCAGACCCTGGAGCAAGGATTTGAGTGCAGGCATTTCACCTGAAGATGATCCCAGGAAACACTAGCAGGGGAGAGGGAGCTGAGCCAGGTATATTCGTCTGTTCTCATACTGCTAATGAAGACATACCTAAGACTGGGTAATTTATAAAGGAAGGAGGTTTAACTGACTTGCAGTTCAGCATGGCTGGGGAAGCCTCAGGAAACTTACAATCATAGCAGAAGGGGAAGCAAACACGTTCTTCACATGGAGGCAGCAAGGAGAAGTGCCAACCAAAAGGGGGAAAAGCCCCTTATAAAACCATCAGATCTCCTGAGAACTCACTATCATGAGAATGGCATTAGGGTAACTGCCCCCATGATTCAATTACCTCCCACCAGGTCCCTCCCACAACACATAGGGATGATGAGGACCATAATTCAAGACACGATTTGGGTGGGAACATAGCCAAACCGTATCAACAGGGAAAGGAAGGCAGTCAGTACACAAGGAGTGTGATCAGTCCTGTAGACCACATGGGCAACTACAGTTGGAGCTCCCGTGGGGACTCTGGGAGACAGAATACACAGGGGAAATGCCAAGGGCTTGTTGCACCAAAGTAAATTTCCCTCTCATGCAAGACTCCCATTCCAATGTCCAAGGGTAACAGCTCTAAGAACTTCCTTTCTAAAACACACCTGTAAATATCACTTAGGAATGATTTATTTCCAAGTTGAAGAAACTCTATTCAGACTTCATTAAACAAATGAACAAACAAATGAAAGAAGTATTGACTCTTGTAACTGAACATCCACATGGGAGTTCAGGTGTGGTTTAATCCAGGAGTTCAGCCAATGTCATCAATGTCAAACAAGCAAGCTTAGATTTGCATCTTTCTCCTGCCTCCCTGGGTGTGTCAGCTTCACCCCCAGGTTCTCCTCATGGCCACAAGATCACTGCACAAGCTCCAAGTCTCACACTCTCACTCCACAAAGCCTTCTGGGAAGAGAAAGTCTCTTTTTCCAAGAATTTCAAGCGTGTGATTTTGGCCTTATTGGTTCTGCAGTGGGTTACAAACACCTCCTTAAACCAACCACTGTTGCTATACTGATCGATTTCTGGGAGTCAGCGTTCACCCTGGAGCAGGAAACAGGTTCAATCCCACCTAAACCCTGTGGTTAAGAATAGAGAGGGTGAGGCTAGGCACGGTGGCTCATGCCTGTAATCCCAGCACTTTGGGAGGCTGCAGCTGGTGGATCCCCTAAGGTCAGGAGTTCAAGACCAGCCTGGCCAACATGGTAAATTCCATCTGTACTAAAAATACAAAAATTAGTCAGACTTGGTGGCTCACACCTGTAATCCCAGCTATTTGGGAGGCTGAGGTGGGAGAATCACTTAAACCTGGGAGGCGGAAGTTGCAGTGAGCCTAGATTGTACCACTGTACTCCAGCCTGGGTGACAGAGCTAGACTCCATCTCAAAAAAAAAAAAAAAAAAAAAATGGAGAGGGTGAAGTTTCCCAGTGGAAAATCGGGACATTGTCCCGAGAGAGAGGGAAATGCACAGGGCAGCAACTCGGGGCGATGATCACAGAATCTGTGGAGTGTTGGTGGCATGTCAGCTCCTGTCTCATAGCTTCACAAGCGTCACTTAATCCTACCAGCAACCGTCTGAGGAAGGTACTATTATCCCCACTTTACAGATGAAGAAAGAGACACAGGCAGTTTAGGTCACTATCCCAAGGTCCCCTGGTTCTCAGTGATGGATTCAGGATTCAAACCCAGCCTGTCTGGCCCCATACTCCATGCTCTTAACCTCTACTTCCTACTCCCTCTCGGCACCCCCCACCTCATCCACCTATACTCCCCGGTGGGTTCTTTGGGGTTCTGTCTCTCACTACAAAAATGATGTTAAGATTGACTGGGCACAGTGGCTCATGCCTAATCCCAGCAGGCAGGTGGATCACCTGAGGTCAGGCGTTCAAGACCAGCCTGGCTAACATGGCGAAACCCTGTCTCCACTACAAATAGAAAAATTAGCCCGGCATGATAGTGTAATCCCAGCTCAGGAGGCTGAGGCAGGAGAATCGCTTGAATCTGGGAGATGGAGGTTGCCGTGAGCCAAGATCCCGCCACTGTGCCCCAGCCTGGGTGAGAGACTGATACTCTCTCAAAAAAAAAAAAAAAAAGCCACCAGCCCAAAGGCATTGAAAACTTCTATCCACACTAAAGGTTGCACGCAGATGTTTATAGCAGCTTTCTACATAACTGCCAAACCGGGGAATAACCAGGATGTCCTTCAGTCGGCGATGGATTTAAAACCTATGGCACATCCAGACAGCGGAATATCACTCAGCAATGAAAAGAAATAAGCTATCAAGCCTGAGAAGACATGGAGGAAACATAAATGTGTTAAAAGATAAACTTGGGCACATTAAAATTGTCATGCGTATATTTGAGCAGACAACGATTCAGGAATCAGGCAGTTCCAGACTCCCGGTGGCTGAGGGCTCTCCCCAGAGGGCGTTGTAGGTAGGACACTTTTTTAGAGATGTTCACAGAAGCAAAACAAAGAAAATATTTGATTGGCTAAAGTGGCAAGTCCTTAGTTAGAGGTTACTTGGAGGCATCTGATTGGTAAAATCTCCAGTTAGGGGTTAATTGGTGGTTTCTGATGAGGTGGGCCTAAGTTTCATTTTACTGTTTCCGTTGAGTCAGGGTTTGGTTTGCTTATGTAGGAACCCCAAGCACTGGAGCTGACTCGGCCTAATGGCCTCACAATTCATTATTTTGACAAACGTGTTTTACCAAGTGAAAGAAGCCACTCTGAAAAGGCTACCCACTGTATGATTCCAACTATAGGGCATTCTGGAAAAGGCAAAACTATGGCAACAGTAAAAAGGTCAGCATTGGGCCGGGCACAGTGGCTCACATCAATACTCCCAGCACCTTGGGAGGCCAAGGCAGGTGGATCACCTGAGGTCAGGAGTTTAAGCCCAGCCTGGCCAACATGGTGAAACCCCGTCTCTACTAAAAATACAAAAATTAGCCAGGCGTGGCGTGCGCCCATAATCCTAGCTACTCAGGAGGCTGAGGCAGGGGAATTGCTTGAACCTGGGAGGCGGAGGATGCAGTGAGCCAGACTCTGTCTGAGAAAAACAAAAGGTCAGCGTTGCCAGGGGTTGGTAGGAGGAAGGATACATAGACAGGGCACAGAGGGTTTTAGGCAGCGGAACTGCTCTGCAGGCCACTATAATGGTGGGTCCATGTCTGTATGTATGTATCCAAACTCATAGCAGGTACACCACCAGGAGCGAGCCCAGTCTCTGGGTAACAATGATATGTCAATGTAGGTTCATGGATTGTGACAAATATACCGCTATGGTATGTGGTTATATGGGAAATCTCTATACCTGCCTGTCAATTTCGCTGTGGACCTAACACTGCTCCTATAAAGCCTTTTTTTAAAATGACCAATCTGAGAGTCTCCCATGCATAAAGCCCCAACACAAGACCTTTCACACCTTATTTCCTTTCATCCACAGAGCAGCTCTTAAGGGAGGCCCTCATTTTACAAATGAGAAAATCAAGGCACAAAATGTTCCACTGATAGTAAGAGAAGTCAGGATTCGAACTCATGTTTGCTGGTTCCAGGGCCTGTCCCCTTGTTATCAAACTGCACTGGTGTATTAGTCCATTTTCATGTTGTCGATAAAGACAGACCTGAGACTGGGTAATGTATAAAGAAAAAGAGGCTTAATGGACTCACAGTTCCACGTGACTGGGGAGGCCTCACTGTCACGGCGGAAGACAAAAGGTACGTCTTACGTGGCAGCAGGCGAGAGAGAATAAGAACCAAGCGAAAGGGGAAACCCCTTATCAAACCATCAGATCTCATGAGACTTATTCACTACCACGAGAACAGTATGGGGGAACCGCCCCCCTGATTCAATTATCTCCCACCGGGGCCCTCCCACAACCCCTGGCAATTATGGGAGCTGTAATTCAAGATGAGATTTGGGTGGGGACACAGCCAAACTGTATCAGCTGCTATACACTGTGAGGCTGTTTTCTTCCCTTCCTGGTGGCAGAGAGTGCAATGGGTTTGCCAATACCTGGTTCTTCTTCCTCTGTGCCTCCACTGGCCCACGGTTCCATCCTCCCTGCAGGTAGGGGTTCTGGTCAGTGGGGTGTGCAGAAAGGGTACAAGGCACTGCCAGGTCTGGCTGCAAACATCTCTTGCGTAACCCTCTGCCCTCTTCCTCCCCTCCACGTGCCTCAGCCCAGTGTAGAAGATCCTTCCAAATGCTCCAAAGCCCTAAGGCAGAGGTCAGCAAACTGCCTCCCATCTGCAACCTGTTTTTATAAATACATCTTTCCTGAAACACAGCCGGGCTCTTCATTTGGGTATTGTCTCTGGCTGGGTTTGCGCTCCATTGGCAGAGCTGAGCAGTCATGACTTAGAGTCTATGGCCTGCACTGCAAGCCGAAAATCTTTACTCTCTGGTCCTTTACAGAAATGTCTGTAGGCCCACCCTAACGGAGGAGGGCTGCAAGAGGGAGGCGGCAGCCCAGCTGCTGATCCCCTGCGCTGGTGGGTGGCCTGAGCAAGATGACGCCTGTAGTAAGTCCCTGAAACTGTGGGCTGTCTGTTCCAGCAGCTGGTCCACCCTGACTAGCATGACCCTGCATGTCATGGATAAAGGGCTCACGTTCCACAGAGGCTCCAAGTGCTCCCAAACCAAACCACGTGTTGGGCTGATTATTTCTCGTGGCCCAGTAACAAGATGCAGATGAACTGGAGAGACGGGAATTTTTATTTCTGTCACTGGTTACAGAGAGAAAACCTGGAAATTATCGCCATACCAACTCAAAACTACAGAGTTATCCAGACCTTATACACCTTCTAAGCTATATGTCTACGTGTAAGTGTGCATTCATCTAAAGACATAAGTGATTAACTTCTTTTAATGTATAACTAAGATCTGAGTTCTGAAGCTCTTCCTCTGGAGCCTCAGTAAATTTACTTACCTAAATGGGTCCAGGTGCTGGGGTGAATACCCTCATCTCTCCTGCTAAATCATGGAGGTTTGGGGAGTTCCTTTAGTCCCCAATAAGGCTTGTTTGTGGAGGCCTAGGGAGCTTCTTCAGACCCTCAGTAAAATTTGTTTAAATCTAAACGGGTCCCGTTAAGAATTCCTTCGTTATCCTGTCATGCTTCAAGGCCCAGGAAAGGCCCAGGCAAAGCTCTTGATGGGCTTTTGTGACAGTCCAGCCTTTGTAGAAGGGCACGGGCACTCTCAGCTTTTAATATTTCACTGAACCACTCGGTCAGTGCCGAAACCGTTGTTACGGAGGCCTGTGTTAGTGACACCTGGCCTGCCACATGGAGGCATCCAGACCAGCACTGGCTTCTGGCCCTGCTGGGGGTGAGGAGCTTGGCCTTTCCAGCCGCCTTGGCCGGCCCTGCTGGTCTGCCATCCTGGGAGGGAGAATCTGCACCCAAAGTGCATTAGCAAATACTCACAGAGAGAAACACGCACTCAGACCCAGTCGCCACCTCACCCTGACATCCACACTTGATGTCTTCTCAGCCAACACCTCCTCTGTTACGCAGTGAAACATCTCCTTTTCGTAGTGACCTTGGGAATCATTGTTCAGCCCTATGCATGTGTCCTAAAGCCTTCTCCCCTCAGGGCCCAACGCGCAGGCGGTGTGCTGTGAACGTGCGTGCCCATCCTTTCCCTGGAGCGGTACCTGCTTCCCTCATCTCGCCAAGTGCCACTGGGCACCAGCCCGTGGTCAGCACCAGGGACAAGGCAGTGAACAGGGGAACGGACACAGTCTCGCTCACAAGGAGTGTTTGGCCCCTGCCTTCCTACCCACCTGCCTAGGAAGCCTTACACACGCTCTTGCGCGCTAGGTGCCTGTGTTTGAGTTGGAGACCCTGGGATCTTTGGAAAATAAATGAGCCTGCTCTGGGGTCCCTGGGAGAGTGTCAGGACTAGCTGGCAAGAGGACTGCAGATTTGGAAGAGGATACTGGCTACGGGTGAGGCTGCAGAAAGTGGCTGGTGTGTCAGGCTGTGGCCGCTGGGCTGCGGCATTAACGGCACTGCTGGCTGGTGTCGTTCCCAAATGCATTCTGCGTTCGTTCACCCAGAGTCTTCACTGTGCCGGCACTGCTGGCTGGTGTTGTTCCCAAATGCATTCTGCGTTCGTTCACCCAGAGTCTTCACTGTGCCAGACATGGTTCCAGGTCCTGGGTGGTCTGGCCAGGAACAGAAGAGACAAATAACCATGAGGAAGAAAGCAGGGGCACGTGGGGGTTGCTAAGGAGAGGTTGCAATTTTGCAGAGGGTGACCGTGGAAAGCCTCACTGAGCCATGACATTCGAGAATTCCCGGAGAAGGGAGGGGCAGTGAGGTGTGAGGGCCTCTGGAGGACACACTTTGGAGAAGGAGGAACAGCACATGCAAAGGTTCAGAGGTAGGAACGTACTTGATCATGGCGGCCATTATGTCTGGAGCAGAGAAAGTGACAGAGCAGAGTAAGGAGATGTGGTCAGGGCAGGAGGGGATAGAGGGTGGAACACCCCAGGGTGATGCGGGGCATGTGGCCTGGGTCCATGCAGCCAGAAGGCTCCCTTGCCATGGCCAGGCCTTTCTCGGGGGTACAGCGGGGTGGGGCCTGGCAGTCCTTCCCAGCACCCTGTGAGAAAGACCACTGACCCTGACACCACCATTCCCCACCACCCCGCACTGTCCTGTTAGTGAAGAAACATGGAGCTGCAGTCAGACTCATTTCCCAGCCACCTCTGCTGTGAGGCGTGGCCTGTGACTAAGTCTGGACCAAAAGGAAAGTGAGCAGGGGGGATGAGGAACCTGTGGGTCAGTTACAAGAGGAGGCAGCTTCCCCTCGAGGTGAGGGTGGCAGACACCCGTCCAGTCCCAGGCTATCTACTCCAGACTGCCTTGTGGGGAGTAAACTCCTGTGAGAGCTGCAGCACCTGGCTTTTGTTGCCATAGTGTCTGAGCATGCACCCAAGGCAGGCACAAGGACATCAGGACGATCAGGTCTTTTTTCAATTTGAGACAGAGTCTCACTCACTCTTTTGCCCAGGCTGGAGTGCAGTGGTGTGATCCTGGTTCACTGCAACCTCCGTCTCTCAAGTTCAAGTGATTCTCCTGCCCCAGCCCCCAAGTAGCTGGGACTAAAGGGACATGCCACCACACCCAGCTAATTTTTGTATTTTTAGTAGAGATGGGGTTTCACCATGTTGGCCAGGCTGATCTCAGGTGATCTGCCCGCCTCAGCCTCCCAAAGAGATGGGATTACAGGCATGAGCCACCACGCCTGGCCCAGATCAGGTCTTTCAAGACAGCAATGCGTTGTAATAGAAACCCTGACTTTCAAGAAAATGGAATTTTAAGATGTTTCACATAACCACTTTACTGAGATATAATTCATATACCATTCACTCAAGTGTACAAGCCAGTGGTTTTTGTTGTTGTTGTTGTTGTTGTTGTTGTTTGAGATGGAGGCTTGCTCTGTCGCCCAGGTTGGAGTGCAGTGGCATGATCTCGGTTCACCGCAACCTCCACCTCCCAGGTTCAAGTGATTCTCCTGCCTCAGCTTCCCAAGTAGCTGGGACTACAGGCACCTGCCACCATGCCTGGCTAATTTTTGTTTTCGTTTGTTTGTTTTGTTTTGAGATAGAGTCTTGTTCTGTCACCAAGTTGAAGTACAGTGGCGCAATCTCAGCTCACTGCAACTCCACCTCCTGGGTTCAGCCTCCCGAGCAGCTGGGATTACAGGTGCGTGCCACCATACCCAGCTAATTTTTTGTATTTTTAGTAGAGATGGGGATTCACCATGTTGGCCAGGATGATCTCAATCTCTTGACCTCGTGGTCTGCCCGCCTTGGCCACCCAAAGTGCTGGGATTACAGGCGTGAGCCACCACCTCGTTGTTTTTTAAGACAGAGTCTTTCTTTGTCACCCAGGCTGGAGTGCAGTGGCACGATCTCGGCTCACTCCAACCTCTGCCTTCCAGGTTCAAGTGATTCTCCTGCCTCAGCCTCCTGAGTAGCTGGGATTACAGGCACCTGCCACCACACCAGGCTAATTTTTTCTTTTTTTCTTTTTCTTTTTTTTTTTTTTTTTTTGAGACAGAGTCTCACTCTGTCCCCCAGGCTGGAGTGCAGTGGCCGGATCTCAGCTCACTGCAAGTTCCGCCTCCCGGGTTTACGCCATTCTCCTGCCTCAGCCTCCCGAGTAGCTGGGACTACAGGCGCCCGCCACCACGCCCGGCTAATTTTTGGTATTTTTTAGTAGAGACAGGGTTTCACCGTGTTAGCCAGGATGGTCTCGATCTCCTGACCTCGTGATCTGCCCGTCTCGGCCTCCCAAAGTGCTGGGATTACTGGCTTGAGCCACCGCGCCTGGCCCTAATTTTTTCTTATATCTTTAGTAGAGATGGGGTTTCACCAAGATGGCTAGGCTGGTCTCGAACTCCTGGCCTCAAGTGATCCTCCTGCCTTGGCCTCCCAAAGTGCTGGGGTTACAAGTCTGAGCCACCGTGCCTGGCCTGAGTATCTTCTTTGGAGAAATGTCCATTCATATCCTTTGCCCATTCATTGGGTTGAATTTATTACTGAGCTGTAAGAGTTCTTTATATATTGTAGACATATGTCCCTTATCAGATACATGATTTGCAAGTATATCCTCCTATTCTGTGAGTTTTCTTTTCTTTCTTGATGGTACCCTTTGAAACACAAAGGTTTTTATTTTGATGGAGTCCCAATTTTTCTAGTTTTTCTTTTATCATGATGCTTTTGATGACGTGTCTAAGAAAGTTTTGCCTAACTCAAGGTCATAAAGTTTTACTGTTAGGTTTTCTTCTGAGAGTTTTGCAGTTTGGGCTCTTGCATTAGGGTGTGATCCGATTGGAGTTAATGTTTCTGCATGGCACAGAGGGAAGGGTACTTCATCCTGCTGCCTCTGGATACCCAGGAAAATCGATTTTAAAAATATCTTTTAGGCCAGGCATGGTGGCTCATGCCTGTATTCCCAGCACTTTAGGAGGCCGAGACGGGTGGATCACTTGAGGCCAGGAGTTTGACACCAGCCTGGCCTACATGGTGAAAACCCATCTCTACTAAAAATACAAAAATCAGTCAGATATGGTGGCGGGCACCTGTAGTCCCAGCTACTCAGGAGGCTGAGGTAGGAGAATCGCTTGAACCTGGGAGGCTGAAGTTGCAGTGAGATGAGATCACTCCATTGCACTCCAGCCTGGGTGACAAAAAATATATATGTATCTTTAAAACTATAATTTTTAAAAGGTAATTTTACCACTAAACCATGAGGCAAGGTAACAATTTACTTTCTTCTAGACACTCACTAACTTTTCTCTAGGTCCTCACTGACTGCTCCAGGGCGGAGGAAAAGAGCTCAGAGCACAACGGAAATTTTCAAATTGTCTTCTAAAGGGTTTTGAGGACAGTGTTTCTGGTCTCTCTCTATATAGGGGTGGGTTACACTCCTGCAAGTGATCCTCTAGTTAACGAATTTTCCATTCAGTGCTTGCTTGTTGGGCACCTTCTATGTGGGAGACCCCACAGGAGGAGATGGAGAGAAAGGGACAAGGCCCCATGCTAGGAGCTAATGGCAGACAAGCCTGATGACAGTCACTGCTGAGGGCTGCCGAGAGAGCCATGAACAGTGCTGGGTGCACTTCCCACCTCATCTCACCATGGCCTTGCAGGCTGCATGTCTGTGACCCCGTCTCAGTTGGCAAGTGGGGAAACTGAGGATTGGGGAGACAGAGCGGCGCCCTGGCCTCCCAGAGACTTCCCAGGTCCACACTTCCACTCGGCACACTCTGTCCCGGAGTGAAGACAACGCACGGGTCAGCCCGGAACAGAGGGTGCCCTGGGCTGCAGGAGGAAGGGTGGAGTGACGGGATGGCACTCGGAGGAGGCAGCACTTGACTTGTGCCAAGTGAAATTACATCACTTCCCAATTTGAATATGCTACTGTTGGCAAAACTTCACCCAGAGGAGATATGGCCAACTAGGCATTAACAGATCTGCATTTCAAAAGTAGCTTTCATCATCACCCCGCAGTAACCAACAAGCTGAGTCAAAAGAACTGAACGACTCTGGTGTCGTGAAAAGACTGTCTTGGGAGGAAAGGATTGGACAAGCAGATTTATGCAATGTGGGGACAAATATTATTTATTTGGCGGAACACAACAGAGTTAATGTCAATTTGAATAACTTATTTGCCCAGTGATTATGTGATTAATGAATACCAACAGGCTCACTGCATCCAACTGAAGTTTGAAATGGCTGGTATACTTCCAGATCTGGTTGTAGTTACTACTGCAGTACAGAAAGAAAATCAATTTAAATTATTTCCTGGGGAAAACAATGTGTAATACACAGGCTAATTAATAGGTTTGGGTGTTTTTAAACCCCCTGCTCCATCCCTGAAAAAAAAGAGCCATGAGAAATAATTATTTCAATGTTGGCCTGACACGTGGTTTTGTTTTTTTGTTTTTTTTAAAAAAGCAAAACCTAAGGTAAAAATCTTTGTTTTCTCAAACAAGAAATCGGTGCTTTCCTGCCTTTCCAGGCCCTGCGGACCCTTCCTGCTGGTGCAAACGCCTCTCTCTGTAGTCCTCCTCCCTCGGCAAGGGCTCACCTCCTGTCCTTTGCACATGTGAACTACAGCTCCTCCTGCCTCAGCTCCCCTCTCCAGCCCTCCCTGCTGCCATTTTCCCAACCTGATGCTCCCAGCTCCAGCCTCGCCCCCCCGCAGCCTGCCAGCCTGCAGCTCTGGGCATCCTCCTGACCTCCTGCAGCAGTCGGGAAAGAGCAGAGCAGAGAACGCGAGGGAACGTTAGGAAGGATATCACCTAGTCCTTGTTTTATAAATGAGCAAACTGGGGCTCAGAGTTTCATCCAAGGTCATGTAAGGAAATCCAGCTGCAGCTGTGGGTGGTGACTGCAATTGAAGGGCTTGGAAGGCCGGCAGCCTGCACATTACCACAGCTCCAGCCCACCTCAGGTGCTGGGTGCTCTTCCAGAACTTACCTAACTGCATCTTGCCAGTTTCCTCACCTGTACACTGAGGCAATGATTGCATCTATCATGGCGAGCTGTGGGAGGTTAAAACAGAACAGATACGCCACGCTTCAGGCTGGGGCCTGCTGGAGCTATCTGATCTGTCCACTGGTGCTGTTTCCTCCACCCCACCTCCCTCAGATTCTCCCATGTCATCATCACTGTGGGAAAAGGAGACAGCATGAGCCCAGTGAAAGCAGAGGGAAAGCCTAGGCCTGCAGATGGGCAGGCTGGCCAGGAACACACCCCTGGGACCAGCCTTGTGATTATTTCTCTAGAAGAGTCGACGCACATGCACGGAGGTTAAGTGGCTGGCCTGGCCACACACGCCCAGTGGCAGAGACAAGAGGGGGTTGGAGGGAGACGACCCAATCTCACGACTTCAACATCAGGCCTGGCCCCGAGTGACAGCTCTGGAGGGGGCTGTCTGCACTGGTCAGGGTTCTCTAGAGAAAGAGAACCAACAGGATACATTGAGTTGTATTGTGAGGCATTGACTCACACGATACGGAGTCTAAGCAGTCCCAACTGCTGTGAGTGCTGGGGGCCCGGGTGATGGTGTTCTATCCCACACTCAAAGGCCTGACAACTGGGAAAACCAATGGTGTGAGTCCTGGTCCGAGTCTGAAGGCCAGAGACCCAGCAGTTGTGATGTCCCAGCTCCAGCGGAGAGAGTGAATCAGGCCCTCAATGGATTGGATGGTGCCTGCCTGCACTGGGGAGGGCAATCTCCTTACTCAGCCCAATGATCAGATGTGAATCCCTCCCAGAGACACCCCACAGACACCTAGAAATAATGCATTACCAGCCATCTGGGCATCCCCTAGCCCAGTCAAGTCGACACAAAATTAACCATCATACCATCTTTGACCAGTGTCCCAAGGCCCACAGGGGAGAGCAGCCTGTGGTTCTGAGCCCTGCAACTACTGGGGATGCAGGGAGGGAGTCACGGGGTGGGGGTCACAGGGCTGGCCATGGTCCTCTACCATCCCTGGCCCCAGGTCCCTGGACTTCAAAGCTGCTGTGCTCCTGGCTCAATGGATATAATGCCCATGCCGGCGAGGCTCCAGGAGTGTGTGTATGTGTGTGCGCGCACACACACATGCTTTTAGTGTTACCATCTTCTCTCCACATCCAGAGTCAACAGAGTGCCTGACTGCCATGTGGGCTTACTATGCTACCCTGGGGGAAAAGGAGAGAGAACTGCCGAGCCCACACTGGGCAGGAGCACTGTCCCTCTCCACGGTGGAAGACGCAGGCTCTAGCAGTCCAATGACTTGCCCAGGTCAAACAGCCGGGCAGCCCAGGGAAAGGACTGATGCTGCTCATGCCCTCCCCGCATCCTTCAACACGGGGCTGCCCCGACACCCACAGCACCCTTGAGGACCACAGCAGCTGAAGCTCTCACCAGGTAAGGGCGTTCTCTGCCCCTCTCCCCCATCCTAGGGGCCCCAAAAGGCAAGGATTTGGAGCCCCAATCGTGGCCAGAGGACAAAATGCTCACACACCCAAGCAGCCTGCCCTCCTCCTGCCCTTTACAACCCCCACAACCCATGGCCTCAGTGGCCTCCCCCAGCACACAGGCTGGAAAACAGGAGGAACCAGGGGAGGTCACCTCCCCTCCTAAACCTGCCTCCAGCCCTGTGAACAGGGGCTGGGGTGACAATTCAGTGGCTTAGTGAGAGGATCCAGGTGGGAGCCCAGTGAACACAGGGCTTCCCAAAGGAGGATGGGCTCTCCCCGCAAACAAAGGGCCCCTGGCCACCCCAAAACACACAGCCAACTATACAGTCACGAGGAATACTCCTTTATTCAAGCGCAAATGTGCAGCAGCAGCCTCCCAACCACAGCAGGCTCCTCCTTCCCTCCAGCCCCAGTTTCACCCTGCACAACACACGTTCTCCCCAACAACCTTCCTCAGACAGGGCACTCCCCCAGCAGGGTACAGCTTGACTCCAGGACCTTAGGCCCGCCGAGGCCGGCTTCAGTTTCTGAATTTGCCCACCAGTGGCTTCGAGGGCCAAGCCCCCAGGCCCTGCTGGTCCAGGAGCAGAGAGAGCTGCCGGCGAGCCTCCTGGTAGGGCCCAGCCTAGGGGAGGAGATGAGAGGTGGGGTGAGAGAAGATGCCTGCAGGGGGCAGGGACTGCAAGGCTGGAGAGGGACCGGGACTGACGGGGACCGACCTTGGCAGCCTCGTAGGTCTTCAAGGCCAGTAGGTAGGGCCTCCCCACAGCCCTGGCCACCTGGTGAAAGGCCTGGAGAAAGGAGGCCTTGCAGAGACGGGAGGGAGGCCCCAGGGCGGCACTGGATGAAGAGAAGATGCCACTGAGATAAGAGAGATACAAGCTGGACCAGCAGGCCTGCCACACGCCTCACACTACCTCCTCTCACACTGTGACATTGTCACAGGAGTCACAGGACAGGCAGAGGTGTCACCACCACTACGGAGCTAGTAAGGGGTTGAGCTGGGGTTAGACCTGAGGTGAGGAAGTTCATGCATGGAGCCCTCCATCACCAGGACCCCTCCTCACCCCGGCCCCAGGGAGCCCTTCTCACTTGGCCTTCACACGCCCAGTGGCCACATCCACAACCTCGATGCCAGGGTCCCCCAGGCTCCAGTTGAGGCTCAGGCCATGGCAGGTGTCAGGGGTAGGTTCAGAGGGGGCCACCGGGGGCCCTGCAAACAGGTGCAGGGCAGTCCGGACGTAGGGAGGTGGCAGGCATGGCCCCAGGACACTGTCCAGGCAGGGCCGGGTGTGGATGGCCCTGCTCAGAGTCGGAGGGTCGTGGCATGAGTCAGCTGCAGGGCAGAAGGGACAGGACAAGGTGAGTGACCTCCCTGCCCTCCCCTCCCACCCTCCAGCCCTCGTCACGTGCTCACCCAGGATGAGGCTGGTGCTATAGAGTGGGGACACCAGGTGGGCCAGCAGGGCACCACCCAGCCCCAGCACGGTCCAGCGCGCCAGCTTGTCACTGGCTGAGAGACAGCCCACGTGGGTGTCACACAGTGAGGGTGCCACGTAGCACACAGGCTTCAGCTGCCCGAGCACGTGGGCCTGCAGGCGCATGGGCGGGCTGTGCGGGAGGCCGCCTTCTGAGGTGGGGGGCAGGCTGCAGGCCAGGAGGGGACAGACACCAGCATCAGGGCCACTCTTCTGACCCTGGCTCCCACCCAGCAGCCCAACCGAGGGCACCCCATCCACCGCCTGCCCCAGGGGCCCTGCATACTAGATGTCACGGGCTGCGCCCTTGGGGGTGTTGCTGATGTAGAGGTGCAGGAAGACGCGGGGCTTGAGGGTGAATGGGGGTCCGGGCCCCGGCTGGGGGACCAGCACGGACTGCTCCTTGCCCTTGGCGCCCCCCTGCGTGGCCAGCAGGAGCTGCCGGAACAAGAACCTAGGAGTGACAGGTAGAGGATGGTTGGGGACGACCTTGTCCCGGCAAAGGCTGCTGTCAGGCACCCACCCCACAGCCCCTCACCTCAGCAGGGCCCTGCGGGCGATGACCAGGCCATGGCAGTCATGGAGCTGCTGGCCCGAGAACTCCAGCCAGCCGGCACAGCAACTGCTGCCGGTGCCCAGGGCCACCAGCTTGTAGATCTCCTTCATGTGGCCCCTGGCACCTGGGATCTCTGTGCAGGGAGGGCAGAGAGGGCCCAGCCTAAGGCAAGCAGCTCGAGGGGGCCCTTCCCAGGGGGCCAGGGCCGGGGTTGGGGCGATCCCTACCCCTCTCCAGGATGACTCCAGCCACAGTCCCCTTACAGGCCCAGTATGGCGAGCGCTCGTCCAACAGGAGGTCAAAGCCGGCGCTCACCAAGGCTGCGCAGCGCTCCCCGTGGGTCAGGATGCTGTCTGTGCCGGGGCGAGAGAGTGCAGGTAGAAGGGGGCCCACACCTCTCCCCTCAACACTAGAGCCTGCGTCCGCGAGAGCTCACCTACCTACGCTCCGGGGGGGCGGTGGAGGCCGGCTGGAGGTCTGGGGGGACTCTGGAAGAGACAAGGAGGATGGGCTGGTGTGGGTGCCAAGGCACACCCTCCATCCCTCAGGAAGCCAAGGAACAGGGGAGAGGAAGTTTTCATCTTCCAGACACAGGACATTCCATGAGCTGCTCTTCTAGCAGTCCCTACCCCCAGTGTCCCCAGAGGACATGAAAGCAGAGACCGGCACCTGTCCCCTGCCCCAGCTCCCTGCAGGTGATGTCCTGATGCCCAGATGGTTCGTACAGCAACCCACCTCCTGCCCACACGCACAGCCACTTCAGCCTCCCCACAGGACCGCCGGCCTTGGGCCTCTTGTCCCCAGCTGAGGCTCAGCTGCCTGGCCCTCCCTCCATTACCTGGGCTCTCCAGCTGACTCCGGATGTAGCAGAGGGCAGAGAGCGCTGCCTGCTGTTTAGCCTCCGTCTTGCTGTTCGCAGTGCCTGCAGGGCAGACCACCCCATCCAGTTCCGCGCTCACAGAGAAGGGGAAGCAGGGACCTGGGAAAGGAGCAAGGTGAGGAAGGAACCCCCCGGCCTTTGGCCCTGTGACAGGTACCACCTCTGTCTCCTCCTGACACCTGACATCGAGGACAGCCAGAATAACAAGACCCTGACTGCCCTTCCCTTACTCCACCGGGCTCCATCTCCACCCCATGTCGCGCACACCCTTGAGTGCCTCTGCAGGCTGTGACCCACTGCTGACTCAACCAAGTCCTCACCCAACCCCTCTACAACAGGGATGCGTGACTCCATTTCACAGATGAGCAGAAAGGGCAGGCAGTTTGCCCAAGTTGTGTCAGGACCCATATCCAGGTCCCCTCTCCAGAGCCCACGCCACCCTGTTCTCAGGAGGAAGCCGCCAAGCACTTCCACCTGCCACATACACATTGATTTTATTTCCTCTCCTCCAGTGGCCCTGTATTTGAACACCTTTTCTATGAAACAGTATCATTTTGGGTGTTACTTATAACACAAAAGAGATAGATGAAAAATCTGGAACTGGGATCACATGGTCAAAGGTGCAGGGTTATTTAATTTCACAGTACTTGCTGCTAAACTGTTTCTCCCAAGGATTGCCCCTCTGGGGACTTCCCTTTTGGAAGGGAACCCACTTCAGCACTCCTCACTAGCACTGAGATCTGTCTGCTCTAAACGGGCATCACAACCAGCAACCACAGACAGACGTGGAAGGGATGTTGGCCTTAGAAAACCAGCACGTGGCTGCCATCCTAACAGCGACTGAATCTGGGGAGAGCCATCAAAACCACAAGTGACAATGTTATGGGGACAGGATATCTACAAGATCTCCAAATGCCCCTGGATGACTTATTCAGCACAAAGAAGAAAGTGAAGACACCTGGTAGATGCAACCCTAGTCAAATGCCCGCAGCTCACATAGCCAGGGGACAAACCAAGATTGCAAACCTCCTGGGGAGATGCGTGGCCAAGGACTCGACATCACTTCAATAACATATCACCTGAACTCAGTCCTGAGGAAACAAACCCAAGCTGAAGGACACTGGCAAAACTACCAGCCCTTACTCTTCAAAGACATCAATATTGTGAAAGACAAAGACAGGAACTGTTTCAGGTAAGAGATTAAAGAGGTATGACAGCTAACTGTAACGTCATACTGGGGAGGGAAAAAATGGCCACAAGGTCATTACTGGGACAACTGGCAACATTTGAATGTGAATAGAAATTAGAAGATCGTAGTATATCAATGTTAAATTTCCAGGATTTGATAATTGTATTGTAGTTACATAAGAGATGCCCTTGTTCTTAAGAAATGTATATGAGGCCAAGCACAGTGGCTCACTCCTGTAATCCCAGCACTCTGGGGGGCTGAGGACAGGAATTCAAGACCAGCGCCAGGCGCGGTGGCTCAAGCCTGTAATCCCAGCACTTTGGGAGGCCGAGACGGGTGGATCACGAGGTCAGGAGATCGAGACCATCCTGGCTAACACGGTGAAACCCCGTCTCTACTAAAAAATACAAAAAAAAACTAGCCGGGCGACGAGGCGGGCGCCTGTAGTCCCAGCTACTCGGGAGGCTGAGGCAGGAGAATGGTGTAAAACCGGGAGGCGGAGCTTGCAGTGAGCTGAGAACCGGCCACTGCACTCCAGCCTGGGCGGCAGAGCAAGACTCCGTCTCAGAAAAAAAAAATAAAAAAAAAAAAAAGGAATTCAAGACCAGCATGGCCAACGTGGTGAAACCCACCTCCACTAAAACACAAAAAAATTAGCTGGGAACAGCGGCACAAGTCTGGAATTCCAGCTACTCGGGAGGCTGAGGCACAAGAATCATTTGAATTCGAAAGGCAAAGGTTGCAGTGAGTTGAGATCTCACCACTGCACTCCAGCTAGGCAACAGAACAAGACTCTCTCAAAGGGAAAAAAAAAAAAAAAAAAGAGGGCTGGGTAAGGTGGCTCTAGCCTGTAATCCCAGCACTCTGGGAGGCCAAGGTGGGCGGATCACCTGAGGTCAGGAGTTTGAGACCAGCCTGGCCAACATGGTGAAACCCCATCTCTACCAAAAATACAAAAAGAAATTAGCCGGGCTTGGTGTGGACACCTGTAATCCCAGCTACTCGGAAGGCTGAGGTAGGAGAATCACTTGAACCTGGGAGGCAGAGGTTGCAGTGGGATAAGATCGTGCCACTGCACTTCAGCCTGGGCCACAAGAGTAAAACTCCGTTTCAAAAACACACACACACACACACAAACACGTGAACGTATTTACAGGTAGGGAGCATAATGTCTTACAGGTAAGGAGCATAATATCTGCAATTAACTTTTAAATTAAAACCCTGGGCCAAGTGGGGTGGCTCGCGCCTGTAATCTCAGCACTTTGGAGGCCTAGGCAGGCAGATAGCTTCAGCCCAGGATTTCAAGACCAATCTTGGCAACATGGTAAAACCACACAATCACTACAAAAAAAAAAAAAAAAGTTAGCCAGGTGTAGTGGAGTCCACCTGTAGTCCCAGCTCCTCCAGAGGCTGAGGTGGGAGTATCACTTGAGCCCAGGAGGCAGAGGCTACAGTGAGGCAAGATTGTTCCACTGCACTCCAGTCTGGACAAGAGTAAGACCCTGGCTTAAATACACACACACGCACACACACACACACACACACACACACACACACACACACACACACACAAACACTGAGTCAAGGGGTTTGAGAGGTATGTACTGAAGAAGAGGAAATAACGGTTTACCTCTGTATCACATACACGGTGTTACATTTACCAAACTGTGCTTAATAACGTCTTTGAGTCAGGGGAGTGGCTCTCATTCCGGTATCTCCACTAGTGGCATGGCAACTTAAATTGCATGTAAGTGGCTCTAAAAACGTATGCAGAAATACCAAGGGGCCTCAGTCTCCCTGGACGTCAGGTGGAGAGAACGTTCACCTGCCGTGACCCTGCCACAGTTGAGCATCTGGTGTGGCTGGTGATTCTTGGAGACCACTGCTCACAGCAGGGTCCACCCCGAGGTCTCAGGCTCAGGCCAGGTCCTGCTCTGGCGGTGTCTCTGAGCATAGGGACCAAGGTCCACCTTCCTCAGACCCCCTCCCCACGTCCTGGGACCCAGCCCTCCGCGGCTCTGTCCTCTGGCACACCCATTCCCCGGCCCGGCCTCACCTGGTTGCTGGTCCTCCCGGAAGAGCAGCAAGATGCCCAGGCTGGCCGCGTACTCCGTGAGCAAGGACACGGCCTGGCTGGCAGGTGGGTCTTTGAGCGGCAGGCTCAGCCCTGCGGGGGGCACAGGGACCCTCGGGGCCCTCCCCATCTGTTCCCCCAAGTTTTCCCACGCCTGGGCTGCCCCCAGTTCCCCGACTCCGGCCCCTGCCCCAGGCCCACTGTCCCTCAACACCGAGACCTGGGGCTGCCCGCCCTCCGCGTGGTCTATCGCGGGCGCGGGCTCCCAGGCACCTTGGGCCTGAGGGGGTAGCGGTCGCCAGGGGCGGGGCTCGGGGCTGATCTGCAACGAGGCAGCCAGGCGGGGTTTCCTGCGGCTGCCGTCGTCAGCGCCTTGAGAAGCCGAAGCCATAGTCGCCAACAAAGATCTGAGGCGCTGGGCCCTATCTCGCGCTGCTCTCGCCCTTTCACACGCGCAGGGCGGGTTCCTTCACGTGGGGACCACGTGGACAAAGCATGGTGCGCTCCACCCCTGCCACACCGCTGGCCAATGAGAGCCCTTAGATCTCTGACGGACAGTGCATCCTGCCAATGGGAAAGCCAGTCTCCTAACCGCGGCGGCTTGGATGCTTATGGCTGAGGCCAACGTCTCTCTGCCTGAACGGAAGTTCCGGCAGGTGGGTGAGGGGTTGCTCTAGCAGTTGCTTCTCTAACCGTGGGTGGTCGCGGAGCCTTGAAGGCGGGTGAGGAGGATCTGGGGGCCTCAGGTCCAGTTCCACACTCTGACTCCTGCCATAGGCCCCTAGGCACCTCCACATCACAGGCTGCTCAGCTGCTTCACTGGCTGAGCCTGGAGACTTCAACACAGGAATTCCGGGTTCACACTGTCAGCAGGATCATTGGAATCCACGCTATAAAATTTCACTGCAGGCCTTTCTGAAGTCAAACAGAAGTGCTCTCAAGCCAAGAATTAGCCATTTGATGCAAAATGTAGCCTGGTGTGGTGGTGCATGCCTGTAGTCCCAGCTACTCAGGAGGCTGAGGCAGAAGAATCACTTGAACCTGGGAGGCAGAGGCTGCAGTGAGCTGAGATTGTGGCACTGCACTCCAGCCTGGGCAACAGAGCAAGACTCCGTCTCAAAAAAAAAAAAAAAATTTTTTTTTAAATAGCCATTTGACAGTCTGCCTTTTTCCCCCCCTAAGAAGGGATTTTGAGTTGATTCATAAAAATACCACAAGATAACAATTGTTTAAAGTGAGGAGCTAGAGATCAAGAGAAATAGGAAAAATAAGATGAAGACAGGGATGAAGACAATTTACACAGGCTTACTGTGATGCAATGCGTATTTGCTTGAAGGAGGCTGCAAGTTTAACTGAGTCTTACAGTAGCCACTTACTTGGGAAAGCATGACCAGTGTCTGTAAGATTTATCACAGTGCTTGCTGCTGCTGCTGCTGCTACTGAAGCTAGGCCTGTCAGCGCTCACCAGGATTGTGACAGTGAGGGTGCTGGGGCATATAAGGAGCAGGTGGTGGAGTCCTCCCAGAACCTTTGACTTGGGAGGAGCAGGTGTGTTGGGCTGGGTAGTCGGCCTCCTCAACATGTCAAGGATTGACATCAGGAAGAACAATTCCATTTTGTGTGTGTGTGCAGCTCAGAGAGTGGGATGAGGCCCAGGAGAGTGAAGGGACAGCACAGCAGATGTCCAGAAATGGACTGAGGGCTGCACATATCCACAGAGAGGCTTCCACAAAGTCATCAAACCCAGTAACGCCCCAAACGCTCACCAACAGGAGGTTGCGTGAACAAGTAAATGGTGGTATATTCATACAATGGAACACGACTCAGTAATTTAAAAAGGAACCAACAGCTGCGTGCACAACACAGGTGACTCTATTAGGCACAGGGCACAGAAGAAGCCAGACACATCCTCTCCATGATTCCACTTATGTAAAGTTCTTGAAGTGGCGAAACTAATCTATGGTGATAAGAGTCTGAATAGTGGTTCCTTCTTGAAGGAAGTATTGACCGGAAAGTGGCGCCAGGGAATTTTCTTTAAAAAAAATGTTTTTTGTACAGACAGGGGTCTTGCTGTGTTGCCCAGTCTGGTCTTGAACTCCTGGACTCAATCAACCCTCCCACCTTGGCCTCCCAAAGTGCTGGAATTACAGGCATGAGCCACTGTGCCTGGCTGGAACTTTCCTGAGTGATAGAAATGTTCTCTGTCTTGATCTGAGTGGTGTTTATGTGGGTTTCTATGTATGTATTAATAAAAAATGAGTTGTACATTTAAGACTTGTGTGCTTTACTGCATGTTAAGTATATGTCAGTTACAAAAGCAAATTGATAATGGCTTATTTAGAGAAAGGAGGGAAGGAAGAACTGGAATTGGCCTCCCAGTGTCAAAGCTGGATAGGTGTTTTATAAGGGTAATATAGAATATTAGTGTGGTAGGCAAAATAATGGTTCCCCCAAAGATGCCTACAGCCTAATCCCCAGAACCTATGAGTATATTATTTGGCAAGGAGGCATTAAGGTTGCAGGTGGAAGTAAGGTTGCTAATCAGCTGACTTTAAAATAGGGCTCATGCCTGTAACCCCAGCACTTTGGTAAGCCGAGGTGGGAGGGTAACGTGAGCCCAGGAGTTCAAGACCAACCTGGGCAACATGATGAAATCCCATCTCAACAAAAACTACAAAAATTAGGCTGGGCGCAGTGGCTCACGTGTGTAATCCCAGCACTTTGGGAAGCCGAGGTGGGTGGATCAAATGGCCAGGAGTTCAAGACCAGCCTGGCCAATATAGTGAAACTCTGTCTCTACTAAAAATAGAAAAATTAGCTGGGTGTGGTGGTGGGCACCTGTCGTCCCAGCTACCCAGGAGGCTGAGGCAGGAGAATCGTTTGAACCTGGAAGACGGAGGTTGCAGTGAGCCAAGATCGCACCACTGTAGTCCAGCCTGGGTGACAGAGTGAAACTCTTGTCTCAAAAAAAAAAAAAAAAAAAAAAAAAAAAAAAAAAAGCCAGGCATGGTGGCACGTGCCTGTAATCCCAGCTACTCGAGAGACTGAGGTGGGAAAATCATCTGAGCCTGGGAAATTGAGGCTGCAGTGAGCCATGATGGTACCACTGCACCCTAGCCTGGGCAATGGAGTGAGACCCTGTCTCAAAAAAATAAATAGGAAGATTATCCTGGATTACCTGGGTGGGCCCACTATAATCACATGGGTCCTTACATGGGAAAGAGGGAGACAGAAGAGTCAAAACTAGAGAGATGGCCTCATGAGAAGAATCCAGCTGGCATTGCTGGCTTCGAAGATGGAAAGGGGTCATGAGCCAAGGAACACAGGCAGCTTCCCGAAGCCAGAAAAGGCAACACAGTGGACTCTTCCTTAGAACCTCCCAAAAGGAACACAGCCCTGCTGACACTTTTAGTCCAGGTAAAAACTTCCAGAAAAAAAAACATATAGGCCAGGCACGGTGGCTCATCCTGTAATCCCAGCACTTTGGGAGGCTTCGGCAGGAGGATCACTTGAGGCCAGGAGTTCGACCAGCCTGACCAACATGGTGAAACCCCATCTCTACTAAAAATACAAAAATTAGCCAAGCATGCTGGCGCAGGCCTGTAATCCCAGCCACTCGGGAAGCTGAGGCAGGAGAACTGCTTGAACCCAGGAGGCGGAGGTTGCAGTGAGCCAAGGTCGCGCCTCTGCACTCTAGCCTCCATCTCAAAAAAATAAACAAATAAAGGTATAGATGACAGCTGAGAATTTGGAAATTGATTATTTAAAGCAACCGTTCTCAAAGTATGGCCCCTGGACCAGCATCATCTGGGAACTTGCTAGAAATGCAGACTCTTGGGCCACATCCCAGACCTACTGAATCAGCAGCTCGGGGGGCAGAGGTAGGGCGGAGCCTAGCAAACTTCCCCCAGGTGGTTCTAAGGCTCACTCAAGTTTGAGAACTACTATGTTAGGATAATGGTAAGGTTTATGACTGGACAGTGGTTCTTAAAGCATGGGCCCCAGATACGCAGTATCAGCATCACCTGGGAACTTAGGCAAATTATCAGGCCCCACCCCAGACTCACCGAATTGGAGACTGTGTTTTAACAAGCCCCCCAGGTGCTACTGCTGACGCACACTAGCTAGAGTTTGAGGACCACTGCCTAAAGCTCTCCCTGCATGACTACCCCTGGAAAAGCCTCACTCTCAGGAGGTATTTGTACCCTTATTTGTGAAGCCCGCTTCTTGGGATTTAAGGACAATCAGTAGGATACCTACTGACTAATACAGTGTCCGGCTTATAGTAGGTGCTCCGTGAGAGTTCGTTAAATGATTAATTTAATACAACTCTGAGGAAATTGGTGAAGCAGATGTGGGATTCGAACCTAAGTCCACCCGGCCTCCACTATTGGAACTCGAGGGAGCTTTATTTCCGCTGCCCGCGCGCCGCCTGCACGCCCGTTCCCTCTCCTCCCGGGAGGGGGCGCGCCAGGACCCTAAGAGGCCCGGCGGGGAGGTGGGACTTCCTGCCTCACCAGGAGGCACTTCCGGTCCAAACCGGAAGACCGTGAGTAGCTGCGGCGGGGCTGACCCATCCTGAGTGCCAAAGCTGGGGTTCTACTTGAGATTTCCCTCGTGGTGTCAGGGTCCGGCGAGCATCACGCCGAAGCCCATTTTCCAGACGACCACGACGAGACCGGGGTCACGTAAGTGCATGCGCCCCTCCGCGCGGACTGGGCATGTTCGAGAGGAGTGGACCCGCGCAGATGTAGGCGGGGAGGGACTCCCCCAATTCCCAGTCCCCGCAGCTGGCTCACGTTTCGCAGTCCCCGGCCTGTCGTTAGTGCGGACCCGACTGAGTCCTGTAGTCTTGGAGGTCTAAAGGGGCCTGGAGAGCCCGCAGCGAGGGCGGGAAGCCGGCCGGGGAAGTCGAGGCTGCCTTGTCTGAGGGCTTTTGTGGGGTCGTGCGCTCCACCAGCCCTCTCCGCCTGCCTACGATCGTTTCAGGCTATGCGGTTCCAAGAGAAAATACTTTTGTTTCTATTTTATTTTTGAGATAGAGTCTTGTTCTGTCACCCAGACTGGAGTGCTGTGGCATGGTCCCGGCTCACTGCAACCTCTACCTCCCAGATTCAAGCGATTCTCGTGCCCCAGCCTCCTCAGTAGCTGCGATTACAGGTGTGCACCACCACGCCCTGCTAATTTTTGTATTTTTAGTAGAGACAAGGTTTTACTATATTGGCCGGGCTGGTCGCAAACTTCTGGCCTCAGGTGATCCACCCGCCTTGGCCTCCCCAAGTGCGGGAATTACAGGCGGGAGCCACCGCACTCGGCCAAAGGGAAAAGATTTGTGTTTAGCGAGACTCTAATGCTAGCGTTTGCATTTCGGTGCATGCGAGAGCAGTGGTTCAGAGCTCTGCCTCTGAATCGGATGGGAATCAAGTCTTGGATGTGGCAGCTAAGAGTTGTTGAACTAAAGTTCTTGCTGAGCCTTGGTTTCCTGAACTCCGTAACAGGGGCTGCGGTAGAAGAGTGCAGCATTTAGCTTGTGCCTGGCAGATAGATGCTGGCGCTTGGTCAGTGAGAGCTGCTATTATTTTTGCCCCTGTTATTTTTGTTAATTAAAAAGGAGGGATGCTATGGCTGCTTATACTTCTAGAGGACTGTATTTACCAAAGCCTTGTGATATAATTTTTTTTTTCTCGAGATGGAGTTTCGCTCTTGTTGCCCAGGCTGCAGTACAATGGCGCGATCTCAGCTCACTGCAACCTCCGCCTCCCGGCTTCAAGGAAGTCTCCTGCCTCAGCCTCCCGAGTAACTGGGATTACAGGCATGCGTCACCACGCCCGGCTAATTTTGTATTTTTAGTAGAGACCAAGTTTCTCCATGTTGGTCAGGCCAGTCTCGAACTCCCGACCTCAAGTGATCCACCCGCCTTGGCCTCCCAAAGTGCTAGGATTACTGGCATGAGCCACTGCGCCTAGCCCCTTGTGATAGAAATTTATTTTTATTCAACCCATAGTGCATTTTCTGGGAGGCACTGTGCTTAACAGTAGGAAGACAATGCTGAGATGCAGATGCTGGAGTAACTCGAGCGTCTTGGGGGTGTAGTCTGTAAATGTATGATGAGGTTTCGAGCTGTGAGAGAGGCTGCCCCTTGCCGTCTGTCTGACTCCATCTCTACCGCTCTCACCTCGCTCACTCTGGCTGCCTCGTTTCTCACACACTTCGCTGCTCTAGGATTTTCACAGTTGTTGATCATTTTGCCTGGAACCCTCTCCCCAGTTATGCACGTGGTTCTGTCCTTCACTGGGTTCAGGCTGTGCTCAAATGCCACCTTCTCAACGAGGCTTTTCCTGGCTGGCTTTGCTGAAACCATGCCCTCAGCCCATTACCAGATCCCCTTCTCCTGGACGGGTGGTTTGCTTTAATACAGTTCTCATTACTGCTTGGTATTGGGCTACATATATTTTGTTATCTGCTTCCTCAAAGAGCATATGCTTCCCATCGTGCACTTTTCTCTCCTCAGGAACCCTGGCGCCCCTTACCAGCTTCCAGTCTCTCGAGGTGGCCAGTGTGGTGCCTGGTCCTTATTTCCGGGATGGACTTCCCCCACTCCCTCTGCCCCGCGTTGTTTATGACTGGACCCCTTGGTCTGAGCGACATCCCAGACCTCTCTTTCATGTGCAGCTGGCAACATGCGCTGACTCTGCCAGAGACCCAGCCCCAGAACTCACAGGTGAGGATAGAGGCAGGGGCCCTGGCAGCTCCAGGGGCACCCCTTCCTGGGTCCCCTATCTCACATTCATACCAGTTGAAAGGCCACAGAGTGGGGTGGCATTCACACAAGTGTGCTGAGACACAGGCTGTGCCACCTCCTCTGGGGTACGTGGGCTACCCTGCCATCCCTAGATGGATGCCCCTACTATGCCGGATGCCATATGAGACCCTGGAAATGCTGCCTGAATCAGTCGGTTGACCCCTTCCTTCCTGGAACGGAGAGCTGAGTTGAGCGAGAATAAACAAGTGAACTTTATCCAATGGATAAGGTGTTTACAAAATGTGATCCGAGCTTGGAATGAAACCAGAAGGATGCCGAAACAGCATAGTAGGATTGGGAGAGGGGAGGAGAGACCTGCCAGGGTTTCTGGTGCCTCTGGAGGGACACTGGCCCTTTGCTTAGAATCCTCAGCCCCCTAGTTCCCCTTGGAAACACCCTGTCTAGGAATGAAGCCTGGCAGAGGCAAATGGATGAGCAAATAAAAAGACAGAGAGTGAGTGGGGGCTTGGGGGACAGGGGTCAGGCATGGCCTCCTTATGAGGGAAGGTCTGACATCAAATTGGGGCTCCTCTAGGAGTCTGGTTTGCTAGATCTGTGTCATTTGAGCTGAAACATCTCAGGCCAGCCCAGCAAAGGGAGGTGGAACTGCCTGCTGGGCTCCCAGAGTGACTGCAAGGTCTCCTGAATGGAAGTGAGGTTAAGTGGGATGCGGACCAGCCACTGGTGGCATGAGGGGCTTCCTTCTTTGAAAGCCAGCACAGGCGGAGGTCAGAAACATGAACTCTGGGGTCAGGCTGCCTGGGTTCACATCCCAGCTATTCTCTTTACCAGCTCTGTCATCTGGGGCAGGTGGTAGTGTGACAATGCCAGTCATCCCAACTTCGCAGAATTGTTGTAAGGATTGGATGAGTTGATAAAAGATGAATGCCTGCACAGAGCCTGGCCCGGGGAAGGCACTCGTCATGATACTGTCATTGTGATTGTCTTCCCTTCAGAACGGGGCACTGCATGTGACCAAGGACCTGCTGTGGGAGCCGGCGACCCCTGGGCCTCTCCCCATGCTGCCTTCCATCATCGGTGAGGGTCTCATTCCTCTGGGCTCATTCCACACCGCTCCACCTATTCTTCCCGCGGCTCCCACTCCTGAGACCTTCCTCTCCCTGCTAAGCCTGTGCTCGCTCGGGGCCCTTGGATGCCTCCAGTCGCCCAGGGCATCTGGCTGCACTCCTGTGCCCGCCCCATCCCTTTCCGTAACCTCCTTCTCAGATCCCTGGGACCCTGGCCTGACTGCCCGGGACCTGCTTTTCCGCGGAGGGTACCGGTATCGGAGGCGACCCCGAGTCGTGCTGGATGTGACTGAGCAGGTGAGTGGACCCACGGGGGACAGTGCTGCGTAGCCTGGAGACTATGCTTAGTGACCTGGCCTTCTCCTCTCCCCAGATCAGCCGGTTCCTCTGGGATCATGGAGACGTAGCCTTTGCACCCCTGGGGAAGCTGATGCTGGAGAATTTCAAGCTGGAGGGAGCAGGGGTGAGTGGCCCATGACACCAGGGGTAGGGACTCCCTGCTGTCCTTCAGGGGTGAACTTGAGGGTGTGTGAGCTTGACGAGGCCCTTTCCATGCAGAGCCGCACTAAGAAGACAACAGTGGTCAGTGTGAAGAAGCTGCTCCAGGACCTCGGTGGACACCAGCCCTGGGGGCAAGTGGCTAATGAGAAAGGAGGAGATGGATAGACGTAGCTGGTGGTGGGGATATAGGAGGTGCTAGGACGCACATCCAGGTTTCTGTCATACACACTTCCCCCTGCTCCATGCAGTCTGAGCTGTACTTTCTTATAGCAGACTTCCAACTCCAAATCATCTCAGGGGAAAGCAGATTTAAATTTGTGGACTTCAGGCATGGCTGCATCCAGGTGTTTGAATAATATTCGTAGAGCTGTGTCTGTCTTTACTCTGTCGTCCACTTGCCTCTTCCTGCACAGTTCCTAGACAGGCTGTCTGTAGATAGCAGCAAGATGGTTTATGATCTAAGGAAAGAGCCAGTGTCCTTTCTGAGGCACCAGAAGTCCCAGAAAGGAGTTTGGTTGGCTTGGCTTGGGTCTCACACTCGTCTGTGAACCAGTCACTGTGGCAAGGGCAATGGAATATTGTTGATGGCCAGGTCTGGGTCACATGATTGCTTCCAGGGCATGGGAACAGGATGGGGTGGTTTCCCAAAGGAAGAAATTCTAGGTGAATAAGAAATGTGTCCACTGCACTTGGCCTCCTTGGGATGGGACCTGTCCTCCCCTGAGTGCCACTGAGTGATCCTCCTGCTGTTCTCTGGTCCCCAGGTGTCCCTGGGCTTACCTCAGCAACCGACAGCGCCGCTTCTCTATCCTTGGGGGCCCCATCCTGGGCACATCGGTGGCGAGCCACTTGGCAGAGCTGCTGCACGAGGAGCTGGTGCTGCGGTGGGAGCAGCTGCTTCTGGACGAGGCCTGCACTGGGGGTGCGCTGGCCTGGGTGCCTGGAAGGACACCCCAGTTTGGGCAGCTGGTCTACCCTGCTGGAGGCGCCCTGGACAGGCTGCGTATCCTTTCTTTCGAGACAGGAGATCCCAGCGGGCTCCCGTCTGGTGGAGGAGGTGCTCTTGGCATGGTCCAGGGAAGGGCAGGAATGTGGGGCTTGCAGTGGCCACAGCTCGTGCACTGATCCTTAGTGAGAGGCCCAGATTTCCAAGAGGTTGTTCTGAGCCCAGGTGACAGTCCCCAATTCCTTGGGAACCCTGGACGCATCCAGCTCCAGGGACCTGTCCGGCAGGTGGTGACATGCACTGTCCAGGGAGAAAGTAAGGCCCTTACACACGTTCCTCCCTCACTGGCTGACCTGCTGCCTGACCCCTGACCCCTGACCCTTTCCATCCCTCCTCAGCTCTGCTGGCCGTCCGCTCTGACTACCACTGTGCCGTGTGGAAGTTTGGTAAACAGTGGCAGCCAACCCTTCTGCAGGCAATGCAGGTGGAGAAGGGGGCCACAGGGATCAGCCTCAGGTGAGGGGGAGTCAGTCTGGTCAGTGAGGAGGGGCTGGGGGCAGGGGCGAGCAGCCTGATGTGAATACGTTCCTGCCCCGTAGCCCTCACCTGCCCGGGGAGCTGGCCATCTGCAGCCGCTCAGGAGCCGTCTGCCTGTGGAGCCCTGAGGATGGGTATTGCTGCTTCCCATGTAACCCCCCACCCTAACAACTCTGGCCCGTCACTCCCTGTTCAGCATGTCGCGACCCTTGATTGCCTTCCACATCAGCCTGTCCCCCCTACCCATGGCTTGCCCATCTCCCCAAGGCTGCAGCAAGTCTACAAGGACCCCGAGACCCTTGTGTTCCGGGATTCCTCTTCCTGGCGTTGGGCAGACTTCACCGCCCACCCTCGGGTGCTGACTGTGGGTGACCGCACTGGAGTGAAGATGGTTGACACTCAGGTATGCGGTGGCGGCAGGAGATCTGCCCTGACTGCGGGAGCAGCCGCAGGGCAGTGAGTCCCAGGCTGGCTGCGGCCTGGGCGAGGATGGTGTCATGGGCCTGGGACTGGGGAGGGCTGACCCTGTGTTTCTCTTCCAGGGCCCGCCGGGCTGTGGTCTGTTGCTTTTTCGTGTGGGGGCAGAGGCTTCGTGCCAGAAAGGGGAACGTGTCCTGCTCACCCAGTACCTGGGGCACTCCAGCTCTGAATGCCTACCCCCTACTCTCCATCTCGTCTGTACCCAGGTGAGTGGCACACAACACCGCCCCGCCCCACCTCTGCTCTGTCTCAGATGGTCACTAGAGGCTGCTGCTTACCAGCGGCTCTGCTGGGCCCAGACAACCACCCAGCAAACCAGACTCAACCCTGGATGAATCTGTGGCTCAAACACGCAGTGGATCCTACAGCCAGTGCTAACAGGCAGGTGGGGAAGCTCTGCCAGGGCCTCCCCTTAGTAAGGGCTTCAAGATACAGCCAGGGGTGGAACAGGGGGAGGAGGAGCCTCAGGGTGGGGCTTCCGTGCAGAGCTGGACAGTTTCTGCTGTGCAGGAGGCAGGGGCTCTGAGGGAGCAGGTCCGTCCTCCCCTCGCCCTCCTGGGGACGTTTGTAGGCATGCCTCAAGCATAGGCTCTGGGGTCAGGAGAGTTTGGGGGTGGCTGCGGGAAGGCCAGGCAGGTTTCTGCTGGCAAGGCTCCCCCACACCTCTTCTGAGCACACCTTTCCCACTTGTTCTGTCTCTCTACCTGGCTGTTGGTCAGAATTGGTGAAGGTGCCACCCACTCGGGAAGCACCTCCTGTTCAGGGCTGGCAGGTACAGTCTGAGAGGCACTTGGAGGCTGATGGGAGATGCTGCTGCCCCTCAGGGCTCTGTACTCACCCGGAGAGCCACATGGGGCCTGGAGGGCCACTACACAGCTCAGCTCCCAGGTTCAGCCACATCCCCCTTCTTTCTCGGGCCCCAGTTCTCTCTCTACCTAGTGGACGAGCGCCTCCCCCTGGTGCCGATGCTGAAGTGGAACCATGGCCTCCCCTCCCCACTCCTGCTGGCCCGACTGCTGCCTCCGCCCCGACCCGGCTGCGTGCAGCCCCTGCTCCTCGGAGGCCAGGGTGGGCAGCTGCAACTGCTGCACCTGGCTGGTGAGGGTCTAGGCCAGGGTGGGCGGCATGTGGGAGATGGGGCTGTCGGGGCCTAGATGGGGCCTCAGCTGTCTGTCCTTCCTCAGGAGAAGGGGCGTCGGTGCCCCGCCTGGCAGGCCCCCCCCAGTCTCTTCCTTCCAGGACCGACTCCCTTCCTGCATTTCCTCTGCTGGAGCCTAAGATCCAGTGGCGGCTGCAGGAGCGCCTGAAAGCACCAACCATAGGTGTGTGCTGGGGCAGGGGAGTGAGCTTGGGGGGCGCGGTGGAAAACACCCCTCCCCCCGCTAGGCCCTGGAGGTCATTGTCATTCCCATCACCAGGTCTGGCCGCCGTCGTCCCACCCTTGCCCTCGGCGCCCACACCAGGCCTGGTGCTCTTCCAGCTCTCCGCGGCGGGGGATGTCTTCTACCAGCAGCTCCGCCCCCAGGCGGACTCCGACCACCGCAGAGACTCCAGGCCTCGCAGTGACACCGAGTCTGACTGTCATGCCCCCACTGCTTCCTGGACCTCCCAAGACACTGCTGGCTGTAGCCAGTGGCTGAAGGCCCTGCTGAAAGTGCCCCTAGCTCCTCCTGTGTGGACAGCACCCACCTTCACCCACCGCCAGCTGCTGGGTAGCATAGAGCTGCGGCGGGAGGAAGAGGAAGGGCAGCGGCCGGACGTGCTCCGCAAGGCCATGGCCCAAGGGCGGCTCCTGCTGCAGAGAGACCTGGGCTCCCTCCCTGTGGCAGAGCCACCCCCTGCACCCGAGTCAGGCCCGGAGGACAAGCTCAGTGAGCGCCTGGGGGAAGCCTGGGCAGGCCGAGGGGCTGCCTGGTGGGAGAGGCAGCAGGGCAGGACCTCAGGGCCCGGGAGACAGCCCAGGCGGCCCAAGCGCCGGACCCAGCTGTCCAGCACCTTTTCGCTCAGTGGCCATGTGGACCCCTCAGAGGACACCAGCCCCCCTCACAGCCCTGAGTGGCCACCTGCTGATGCTCTGCCCCAGCCCCCTGTGACCCCACCCTCCCAGGAGCTGACTCCGGATGCGTGTGCCCAGGGCGTCCCCGCAGAGCGGCGGCAGATGCTCCGTGACTACATGACTAAGCTGCCACCCCAAAGGGGCACCCCAGGATGTGCCGCCACAGCCCCCTCCTCCCAGGCCTCCAGCGTCTGGACCACCCGCTCCCAGCAGCACACACCCGTCCTCTCTGGCTCTCAGCGCCCCCGGAAGAAGCCTCGAATGGGCTTCTGAGGACACAAGGTGGGCTGCCCTCAAGCCCCAGAGAGCCCCTCATCCTTCCTCCGGGACCAAATGTGCCTTCTACAGTTGAAACTTAAGAAGCAGAGCTCGCCGGGCGCAGTGGCTCAAGCCTGTAATCCCAGCACTTTGGGAGGCCGAGACGGGCGGATCATGAGGTCAGGAGATCGAGACCATCCTGGCTAACACAGTGAAACCCCGTCTCTACTAAAAGATACAAAAAATTAGCCGGGCGAGGTGGCGGGCCCCTGTAGTCCCAGCTACTCGGGAGGCTGAGACAGGAGAATGGCGTGAACCCGGGAGGCGGAGCTTGCACTGAGCCGAGATCTGGCCACTGCACTCCAGCCTGGGCGACAGAGCAAGACTCTGTCTCAAAAAAAAAAAAAAAAAAAAGCAGATCTCGCCACCTTCTGGAGGCCACTGTGATGATGAGCCAAGCAAGGTGGAGCCAAGTTGAAGGGTTAGGGCAACAAAATATACTAGTAGTTTCTTCTGTATTTTGTATATCGCCTGAGGATCATCCCAAAAGGCAGGCTGGAGGTGCTGGCGGGCCTGTGTTGCTGGGAGTCTAGTCTGTGCTGGGAGACAGGGCTCCGCTGCCCTGCAGTTGTGGGGGCCTCAGGCAGGTCTCTCAGTTCTCGTGCCTTCCTGTCTGGTGAAATGGGGCAGTAGCGCTGGCTCCTCCTTGTGTTTGGTGAGGGTGGAGTGAGGCCCGCACAGAGCTACTGCTGAGGTGGGCACAGCGGCCGTCGGCAGCTGCTGTTTTGGGTTGCTTTGTCGGTCTCTGCCACGGTCTGATGTTTTGTACAGGGAGATGCCTTGGATCCAGGTTCAGGGATTAAATAAACTTGTCAGCTGAAGATGAACTGGAATGGTCACATATTTTAGGCTGGACAGCATCCCGCCGCAGTAACTACCTGACACTGAGCTCACGCACAGAGATGATGGCTGATGTTCCTTCTCCCTCGGGACATGGGTCTGGCACCTGTGGGCTCTCGATAGTGGCCTCTGAGGAGAGGATCATGGTCATAACACTTTGGGAGAATTCTGTTGTGCCTCACGGACTCCCCCCTTTCTTTCCTCTCTCCCCTTCTTATTTTGATGTCTAAAGCATCAAGTCCCTTATCCTCTGAGTTTCTCTAGCTGCAGTGGAAGATTCTGCTTTCCTGTGGGGAAAAGGCCCACTGGAGATTTTGCAGGGACCTGGGGTCTGTCTGGTTTCTCATGACACAGTAAGAGAAAGGTCTTTTTTCAGGGTGGCTGGTGAAAGGAATTGCATGTGACTCACACAAATAGGAGATAGCCCAATCACACATTAACTCGCGTGGGTATTAAAATGTTTATCATGCCTAAAGGAGACATTTATAATTAAACCATTTATGCTACATATAACCGGGGGGAACCATGATGCTTTCGGTGCTGGGAATGCAGTGAGGTCCCACGTGGGCAGAGCTGGGCTGGGCAACTCCGACACACGTCTCTGAGGGTGTGGTGGCGCGCTCAGTCGGCACTGTGGAAGGAAGGGTGACCTGTGCTTTCTTCCTGTCACTGTAACTCCAAGGACAGGGGGGCAGCCTTGGGGTTCAGTCCAGGCCAAATTCAGTGTCCTTGACTGGGCGTGGTGGCTCATACCTGTAATCCCAGCACTTTGGGAGGCCGAGGCAGGCAGATCACCTGAGGTCAGGAGTTCAAGACCAGCCTGGTCAACATGGTGAAACCCCGTTTCTACTAAAAATACAAAAATTAGCCAGCGTTGTGACACTGTAATCCTAGCTACTTCAGAGGCTGAGGCAGGAGAATTGCTTGAACCTAGGAGGCAGAAGTTGCAGTGAGCCGAGAGCACATCACTACACTCCAGCCTAGGCCACAGTGCGAGACTGTCTCAAACAAAACAAAAATTATTCAGTGTCCTCCAGGCCTGCCCCCACCCGAGGCTCCACGGGCTCCAGCTCAGACTGCACTTCTCTTGTCTGTGCTGGTTCCTAGAGTGAAAGAAAAGGCCACTCAGTGTTCCCGGGAAATGCACTCAAGCCCTCCCTGCTTCTTGCCTGCAAGTCTGGAGTCAGCCAGGCAGCTGTCTTCAGAAAAAAGCCCGGCCACCGATGCGTGCTGGGTGAGAGTAGAATGGTCCAGGCTCCACAAAGCCCCTGATTTGGGGGTGCACCTGAAGGCAGGTGCTGAATGAAAAAACAGCCCAGCTTGCTTGTCCTCAGCACTAACCAGCTGTTCCCCCAAACCACATCTGCCAGGCACATGTGCCAGCCTGCAGCATGAGGGGAGGCCCCAGTACATTAAGCATGTTTTTCTGGGTCTTCTGCAGCCAGGCCTCTGGCCGCCTTCCCTGCCTGGTGCCCCTTTGCCTTCCCCACCTTGAAGGCCAGTAGGACTGGCCTGTGATTCACCCAGGCCTGGGTCACTGTGGAGCAGCCACGCCCTCCTGCCGCTGTCACCTCGCTTGCCCCACATTCCCCAGCAGTGGTGTCCGTGGTCCCCTCCAAAAGCCTTGGTCTAGAACAGCTGAGACCAGGGATGGTGAGGAGGGGGTGGAAATGCAGGGTCCTTAGGCCCCTGCCCCAGGAGATCTGCATGACCACAGGTGCCTTGTGACCCTCACACACAGTCAGACTTGGCTGCCCAAGAACAGGCTGGCTCGGCAGCTTTCTGGCCCAAGCTGGCTACCAGCAAGTGGCAGCTTCAGAGCCGTGAACTCAGGAATGGGACGTTCAGAGGATCTGTGTGCTCTGTCCTAGGTGACTCCTCCAGGAACATGAAAGCTTGGGGTAGGGCTGAGTGACTGCCCTGCCCCACCCATCCCAGGCCGGGGAGCCAACACCATCTCCACTGTGCTCTCGGCCCCATGCTCTTACCTGAAGAAGAGGCTGCAAGGAAGTCGCTGTCCCCGTCTCCACTGGAAGTGAGTGGTGCAGCGTCTCTTTGGCAGGTGGGGGACATTGGTGGCTGGCCAGAGGGGTCCTCATCGCTGAGCTCCTGGATCAGGGGTCGTGGGGACTCAGTGTCTTGTTTTCGGACTTCCAAGTCCCTCTTAGCTTCTTTTATAAAGATGTCTGTGAAGGGCACCCGAGCCGCCTTTGAGGTGTCTTTAGAGACGGCAAATATATTTGACAGAGTGTCTGCGGGCAGGTTTTCCAGCACAGGGAGTGACGTGTAGTCCAGTTCAGGGTCACTGTCATCACTCAAGTTCGAGATGACCTCAATCTTCGGAAAGCACATATTCTATTCACAGAAGAAAAGATGTGTTTGCAAGTTTCTGTTTTCACAACAGAGTCACTCTACAATGCACCATGCCAGTTCTGCTTTTTCACCCAATGTCACAAACTATTCTGTTGTCACATCCAAGAAAGGCCCAAGGGAGCACAGGACTCTGAAAGTTAGGCCTGGGGGTGGGGTGGCCACTCCCTGGGCACGGCTCATGTCCATGCCCTTCTCTCCGGCCTCTGCTCCCCCAGCCACTGGCTATTCCACACCCTCCTGCTACCCGAGAGGGCACACCCCTGAGCCCTGGGCTCTGCTTGACGCACCCCTGAACCCAGCTTCCCTCACAGACTCTCTAGAATTAGCTCCTTGGACAGCAGCCCCCCCACAATAACTGTGTCTGTTTTCTTTGCCACTGAGCTCGCGCACAGAGATGTTGGCTGATGCCTCCTTCTCCCTCAGGGTACGGGTCTGGCACATATGGGCTCCTGGTAATCTCAGTCATGGCCTCTGGGCAGAGGGTCACGCCACTCTGAGAGAATTCCCCACCGTGCCTCACAGACTCACCCCTTTCTTTCCTCTCTCCTGTTTTCATTTCTTTCCCTCTACCTGTAGCTATATTCAGACAGACATTCATAGGATGGACATAGAACTACATCTTAACGACAGAAAGTGCTTTCAGGTAACTGCACTGTGCTCAGCTGTTACAAACCAGCAATAGATTCTCAAGGGGTTAATCATAAAATCTTAAAGAATTGAACAAGAACAAATGGCATTTCCTTCAGCAAGGTGAAAATATGGGGGGTGTGGGCTGGGTGCAGTGGCTCACACCTGTAACCCCAGCACTTTGGGAGGCTGAGGCAGGTGGATCACTTGAGGTCAGGAGTTCGAGACCAGCCTGGCCAACATGGTGAAATCCCATCTCTACTAAAACTACAAAAATTAGCTGGGCGTGGTGGCACATGCCTGTAATCCCAGCTACACGGGAGGCTGAGACAGGAGAATTGCTTGAACCCAGGAGGTGGAGGTTGCAGTGAGCCAGGAACAGGCTATTGCACTCCAGCCTGGGCGACAGAGCCAGACTCTGCCTGAAAAAAAAAAAAAAAGAAAAGAAAAAGAAAAAAAGAGAATATGGGGGATTCAATGCTTTTTATGCACAGGGAACATTTTACTTTCAAGTTTGGGAGAGAGACTGTAAATGACAAGAATGAAAGTGGAATTAAGCTGACTGTGGGAAAATGGACTAATGACCTTAACCTGGTCTTCCAGAGATTTGCCTGTTTCGTCGTCATCTTCTAAGTCAGGTAGGTCCTGAAAGAGCAAGTGAGCCGCACATCACCAGGGAGGCACATGCGCCGTCAACGTTCTGATAGGCACGATAAAGGCAAACACACAGTCAACCCAGCCTTAGTTACAGTTACTCAAATCACTCGGGTGACTCCTCTGCCTGTTCCCCACCCAAAGAAACTCTAGGCACAAACAAAGCAAGCGTTGCCACTTCAGGTGTCTGGATCTAATAAAAGAAAGGGAACTTGCAATGTGTGACATATTTAAAGAATTTCCACATCTTTTTTCTGTTTCTTTATTAAGAGACACAGTCCGTTCATCTTGGGGGAAATAATGGGACCCAAACCAAATGCACCTCTGTACAAACTAGTCCAAAAACTCTCGGTGGTATAAAAGTAATATATTTTGTATCTCTCCAAAACTGGTAGGACTTTCTTGTATTGTGGGTGTTTGGTGTCTTTGTCCATAAAAACCAGTGCATGGCTGGAGAGGCAGCATAGTGCGTGGTTGGATGCATGAACTGGAGCCACGCTGCCTGGGTTGTTACTCCCCCACCACCATTTTCTAGCTGTGTGGCTTTGGGCAAGTTGCCTAACCTCTCTGTTTCTCATTTTCCTCATCTGGGAAATTGGGATGATAATAGTATGTACCACTTAGAGTTGTAGGAAGGGTTACATCAATCAATACAAGTCATACTTAGAATGGTGTCACGCATATAATAAGAAACCAGCTAATATTAGCTATTAGTGTTGTAGTTATCTATATGGTCAGTTCTCAAATGTGAGAGAGAAATTGCCCAATTATGTTTCTTTCTTTTTCTTTTCTTTCTTTCTTTTTTTTTTTTGAGACAGAGTCTTGCTCTGTCGCCCAGGCTGGAGTGCAGTAGTGAGATCTTGGATCACTGCAACCTCCACCTCCTGGGTTCAAGCAGTTCTCCTGCCTCAGCCTCCAAAGTAGCTGGGATTACAGGCACCTGCCACCATGCCCAGCTAATTTTTTTTTTTTTTTTTGTATTTTTAGTAGAGATGGGGTTTCACCATGTTGGCCAGGCTGACTCCTGACTTCATGTGATCCACCCACCTTGGCCTCCCAAAGTGCTGGGATTACAGGTGTGAGCCACCACACCTGGCCTTTGTTTCTTTTTTTATGTAGCTCCAGAAAACTAGAAACCCACTATGATTTCTGACCGTGATCACTTTTAACTCTTACTGGGTCATGTGAAGTTCTGAAGTTTGGACATTAGAAACACCAGTTTAGGAGTTTAACAAGGAAGTAGGGAGGGGGCCACCTCTCCAAGGTATGAGGTCAGAAGTGCCCAGAAATGCCTCTCCTATTCCTGCCCCATCAAAGGACAGTTCTTGGGGGGTTGTGACACAATGTGTGAATTCCCATGGTACCGTTCTTGTGGGCCTAAGCATTTGGGACTGTCATCAAAATGGGAAGAGCTTCAGGGAAGAGTGACAGGCAAGGCTGCGATCAAACATTCACTCAAGGGAATGGGACACTGAACCATCACACCTCCATGAGCCAGAACGCCAGTGAGAGCCTGAGCTACCTGCTGGGTGGTGTCCGAGGAGGAGGAAAAAGATACAATGTATAATGATGCAATGTAACTCTGATGATACAATGTAACTCTCACCACCAATTTGGATAAGGCAACTAGTCAGAACTGCTTAGCAAAGTAGCTTCTTTAGCAAAAAACGAATCGAGTGTGGTAGACATGGTTCAAGGGTAGTGATTTGGGCCCGGGCTCCCCAAACTTGAGCACGCATGTGCACGAATCACCTAGGGCAGTGCATTGAAGTTGGATTCTGATCAGTGGGCCTTGGGTGAGGCCTGGGAGTCTGCATTTCTAACCAGCGCCCCAGCAGTGCCAGTCCTGCCGGCCCAAGGACCACACTTGGGGTATCGAGGGTCTCCAGAGTTTGCATCTGATCACCTATTTTACTAACAGTAAAACTGATACTTATCTCCAAGATTAAATACTTCACGTACATCGATGCAGAATGTCTCCTTTGTCTCCAGTCTAACGGTTTCTAAATCTTCCATTCTCGTCCCATCAGGTTCTGTAACAAATACACCCTCAGTGGCCACAGCCTGGGGAGTCAGCTCTAAAGAGCAACAACAAGTCTTGGAGTTAGTTTAACACACAGTGGGCAGATGGACAAGCTCACGGTGAAGAAGGGCTCCCAAGGTCTGGGCTCGGTGGCTCATGCCTGTAATCCCAGCACTTTGGGAGGCCAAGGTGGGCGGATCCCAAGGTCAGAAGTTCAAGTCCAGCCTGGCCAACATAGCAAAACCCGTTTCTACTAAAAATGCAAAAATTAGCCGGGTGTGGTGGCGGGCGCCTGTAGTCCCAGCTACTCAGGAGGCTGAGGCAGGAGAATCGCTTGAACCCAGGAGGTGGAGGTTGCAATGAGCCCATATCACACCATTGCACTCCAGCCTGGGTGACAGAGTGAGACTCCATCTCGAAAAAAAAAAAAGACAAAAACCCTCTTCAGAGCCCAAAGGCCAGCCTCCATGACAGAGGCCGCAGCTCACCACAGGCTTCTGTCTGCTGGGAAAAGAATGGCACAGCTCCCCCTTTCTGTAACCTGGAGGCGAATCCCATGAGATGAAGAGCACCATCCAGGAATCAAAGCAGCAGCCGCAGGAATCTTGGAAACGGCAGCCGCTGTGGGGCGACAAGTGATGCCAGCTCAGAGACAGAGGGGCAGGCTTCACATCCCACCGCTGGCCTGTCCCTCAGCCAGGCACACGCCCCTCCTGCTGCACGAGGGTCAGGGCTTGTACAATTTCATAACTGCAAGATCGCCTGAGGAATGTGGAATCGCGATGGGCCCCTTCCTCGTCCAGGCCCCTACTTTTCCTTTTTATTTACTTATTTTTATTTTTTTGAGACAGGGTCTCACTCTGTCACCCTGGCTGGAGTGCAGTGGTGCGATTTCAGCTCACTGCAGCCTCGACCTCCCGTCTCCTACCCCCTCCCACCTCAGCCTCCCAAGTAGTTGGGACTACAAGTGGTCATCACCATGCCCAGCTAATTTATTGGGGTTTTTTTTGTAGAGGCTCGGGGGTTGCGGGGAGGGGGTTTCTCACTATGTTGGCCAGGCTGGTCTCGAACTCCTGGCCTCAAGCAATCTGCCCGCCTCGGCCTCCCACAGTGCTGGGATTACATGAGTGAGCCACCTCGCAGGCTGTATCCTTGGGTCCTGTACTCTGATCCCTCTATTGCTCTCAGGGCTTCATTTATGTCAGAGATGAACAGCCCACCTTTCACCATTAAAAAGTTACCATTCAACCATGTCAAATACATACTGGGTTTTGATGACTTAATTTTTTTTAAAAAGTAAAATATCTCATTGATAATTTTTATATTAATTCCATGTTAACATGATTGTATTTTTTATATATTAGGTTAAATCAAATATATCATTAATACTTTTACTGTTTCTTTTTAATTTTTAAATTATTTATTTATTTATTTTTTGAGGGAGGGTCTCACTCTGTCACCCAGGATGGAGTGCAGTGGCGCAGTCTTGGCTCACTGCAGCCTCAACCTCCGGGGCTCAAGCAATCCTCTTGCCTCAGTCTCCCAAGTAGCTGGGACTACAGGGGCACACCACCATGCCCAGCTAATTTTTGTAGTTTTGGTAGAGATGAGGTCTCACTATGTTTCTGAGGCTGGTCTGAAACTCCTGTCCTCTATCAACCCTCCTGCCTTGGCTTCCCAAAGTTCCTTTTACTTTTTAAAATAGGGCTACCAGAGAATCTAGTAGTGGCTCCTGTTCCATTTCTTTTTTCTTTTTCTTTTTTTTTTTTGAGACGGAGTCACACTTTGTCGCCCAGGCTGGAGTGCAGTGGCCAGATCTCGGCTCACTGCAAGCTCCGCCTCCCGGGTTCACGCCATTCTCCTGCCTCAGCCTCCCGAGTAGCTGGGACTACAGGCGCCTACCACCACACTCAGCTAACTTTTTTGTATTTTTAGTAGAGACGGGGTTTCACCGTGTTGGCCAGGATGGTCTCGATCCCCTGACCTCATGATCCGCCCGCCTTGGCCTCCTAAAGTGCTGGGATTACAGGCATGAGCCACCGCGCCCAGCCTCCTGTTCCATTTCTGTTGAGCAGCACTGTTCTAGATAACAAGACAACTTGCGTACATTATCTTCTAGAAACAGCAACACAGAAGAAGTGAAACTCAAGCCCCAGGTCCCACAGAGGCCTGAGTCAAAGGCTGGGGCTCTCTGAGAGGCGTGTGTGTCTGTGTGTGTTTCTCTGCTCTCATTACCTTCCCTGGCAGCTCCGAGGGGCAGCGCTGGCAGGGCCTCAGCTCGGAGAGTCTCCTCTGGCTCTTGATCTCGGTCCTCTCCTTTAACCTCCACAGGCGGCGGCAGTAGTGGGGTCTCAAGTGGGAGGGTCCCCTCTGGCTCTTGATCTCGGTCCTCTCTTTTAACCTCCACAGGTGGCAGGGGTGGTGGAGTCTCAGCTGGGAAGGTTCTCTCTGGCTCTTGATCTCGGTCCTCTCTTTTAACCTCCACAGGTGGCAGGGGTGGTGGAGTCTCAGCTGGGAAGGTTCTCTCTGGCTCTCGATCTCCATCCTCTCTTTTAACCTCCATAGGTAGCTTCTCTCCTCCACTTGGCTTTTCCGGGCAGAGCTCGTCCTTGGCCTCAAAGCTTTCCTTAACAAATAGCTCCATCTTCTGCCTTGTTTCTCTGTCCCCGGGAGCCTCCTCCTTGCCTTCCTCACTGGCAGACACGTTCTCACTATCATCTGAAGATGTCCTCTCCCCTACTGGCGGAAAATGCAAAGGTGAATGTGGGAGTGTCCCGGGAGGACAAGGGTGTTCGTGCATACTTCAAGGGCTCACAGCAAACTTCTGAGACCAGGAAAGAGGTCAGGAACACAGTTTAAAAACGTGTCCTTGAGGGGCTCGGCGCAGTGACTCGCGCCTGTAATCCCAGCACTTTGGGAGGCCAAGGAGGGTGGATCACTTGAGGCCAGGAGTTCAAAACCAGGCTGGCCAACATGACGAAACCCCCTCTCCACTAAAAATACAAAAAATTAGCCAGACGTGGTGGCACGCGCCTGTAGTCCCAGCTACTCAAGAGGTTGGGGCAGGAGAATCGCTTGAACCTGGGAGGTGGAGGCTGCAATGAGCCAAGATCGTGTCACTGCACTCCAGCCTGGGAGACAGAGCGAGACTCTGTGTCCAAAAAAAAATAATAAATAAGGAACACAGTTTAAAAAGTTTCTTCGAGGGGCTGGGCGTGGTAGCTCATGTTTGTAATCCCAGCACTTTGGGAGGCCCAGGCAGTCAGATCATTTGACATCAGGAGTTCAAGACCAGCCTGGCAAACCTGGTGAAACTTCGTTTCTACTAAAATAATAATAATAATAATAATAATAATAATAATAATAATAATAATAATAGCTGGGCAGGGTGGCACATGCCTATAATCCCAGCTACTAGAGAGACCAAGGCAGGAGAAGCGCTTGAACCCAGGAGACAGAGGTTGCAGTGAGTCACTGCATTCCAGTCTGGGTGACAGAGTGAGACTCTGTCTCAAAAAAAAAAAAAAAAAAAAAGAAGTATCCTTGAGGGATGTTCATTAGTGTCGTTTACAGTGGATAATGATGGCAGCCAAATGCCCATGAAGGCGCTGCTGAGCATAGCCCTTTAATGGAACAAGTCACAGCCATCAAGAAAACAGAACGCAAGAAGTTCTTAGAAGATGCATGCTGAAGCACTGGGGATTTAAAGGCTATGATGTTTGCCTTTATCTTCAAATGGTTCAGGGGAAAAGCAAAGTGTGTGTGTGTGTGTTTGTGTGTGTGTGTGGCAAATATATGTAGCAAATTATGAAAAACCGCAGAATCTATTAATAAATGCAGACATACAACTATGTTTGACTATTCTTCCAGCTTTTCCGAAAATTTTTAACATTTCAAAATGAAAAGTTGGGAAAAGATAAAATATCTGTAGTAAGAAAATATCTATTGTATGGAAAATAGTTATAGTATGCTAATTCAAAAGACTAGACAGGAAGCAACATAATTATGCCATTTTTACATAAAAATGTGTATGTGGCTAGGCGCGGTGGCTCACGTCTATAATCCCAGCGCTTTGGCAGGCTGAGGTGGGAGGATTGGTTAAGGCCAGGAGTTTGAGACCAGTTTGGCCAACACAGCAAGGCCCTGTCTTTACAAAAAAAAAAAAAAAAATACGAAAATATTAGCCAAAGATGTTCACACCTTAATCTTAGGCTATGAACATGTTACCTTACATGGACAAAGGGACTGTGCAGATGTGATTAGGATCTAGAACCCTGAGATCAGGAAATTGTCCTGGGTTATCCAGGCAGGCTCAAAAGAATCACAAGGGCCCTCAGAATAGGGAGGCAGGCGTGTCAGAGCCAGAACGAGGCTGGAAGATGCCACACTGCTGACCTGGAAGTTGGAGGAAGGGGCCACGAGCCAGGGAACGCAGGCGGCCTCTAGGAGGTGGGAAAGGCAAGGAAGCAGGTTCTCCCCTGGGGCCCCCAGAAGGAGCATAACCCTGAGACACCTCGATTTTAGCTTAGTGAAACCCATTTTGGGCTTCTGACCCACAGAATTTAATAAAATCCCTGGCCAGGTGCAGCAGCTCACGCCTATAATCCCAGCACTTTGGGAGGCCAAGGTGGGTGGAGCACTTGAGCCCAGGAGTTTGAGACCAGCCTGGGCAACATAGTGAGACCCCATCTCTACGGGGGAAAAAAAATTTAATTAGCTAAGCATGGTGGTGCACACCTGCAGTTCCAGCTACTTAGGAAGCTGAGGTGAGAGGAGCACTTGAGGTGAAGGTTGCAGTGAGCCAAGATTGTGCCACTGCACTCTAGCCTGGGCAACTGAGTAAGATCTGGTCCCCACCAAAAGAAAAAAAAAAAGAAAGAAAGAAAAAAAGAAAATCCAAGGCTGGGCACAGTGACTCATGCTTGTAATCCCAGCACTTTGGTAAGCCAAGGTAGGCAGATGACTTGAAGCCAAGAGTTCGAGACGAGCCTGGACAACATGGCGAAATCCCTTCTCTACTGAAAATACAAAAATTAGCCAGGCATGGTGGTGCGTGCCTGTAATCCCAGCTCTGGGGAGGCTGAGGCACAAGAATTGCTTGAACCCGGGAGACAGAAGTTGCAGTGAGCCAAGATCATGCTGCTGCACTCCAACCTCAGCGACAGAGCAAGACTCTGTCTGAAAAAAAAAAAAGAAAAAAATCCCCAAGATTAAAGAGTGAGTTTGACAGCTTAGACTCGCCTAACCTCAAAGGAACTCTGGGGCTGTTGTCTTCGGCCCAGCGCATACCTCTCTCTTGACTCTCTCTCTGTCTTTTCCTCTCCTCCGCCCGCCGCTTGATCATGGCCAAGGCTTCAATGCTGTCTGTGATCTTCTTCTGCTCCCTGCTCTCCCACTGCTGTCTCTCCTCCTTTTCAGCTGCGTACCCTCCCCTAGCCCAGGCCTCCGCACAAGCTCTGTTTAAAAAAAAACAAAGAAACATAAATAGGGGAGGTGAACTCCAAACACACACTCTCTGATCAACTTGCTCATTTTCTTCAAAATGAAAGCAAAGTGAGCATCAGACATGTGACTGCAAGGATGAAAGTTTACACGTGTGAATTTTATTATTTAAGGTGGAATGGTCTGCACAGCCTTCTTAGATATGACACCAAAAGCACAAGTGACAAGAGAAAAAATAGAGAAATCGGATTCCATAAAAATTAAAAATGTTTGTCATGCAAAGAATACCATAAATAATAATTTAAAAAAAAAAAAAAAAAGCCAGCAGGGCACAGTGGCTCATGCCTGTAATCCTAGCACTTTGGAGGCCAAAGTGGGATGATCACTTGAGCCCAGGAGTTTGAGATCAGCCTGGGCAACATAGCGAGACCCTGTCTCTACCGAAGAAAAGTAAAAAGACAACTCAAAGAATGTGAGAAGATATTTGCAAATCATATATTTGATAAGGGTCTTGTACCTGGAAAATATAAATAAGCCTCACAACTCATTAATAAAAAGATGACACAATTTCAAAATGACCAAAGTTTAGGCCGTGCATGGTGGCTCATGCCTATAATCCCAGCACTTTGGGAAGAGGAGGCGGGTGGATCACCTGAGGTCAGGAGTTCAAGAACAGCCTGGCCAACATGGAGAAACCCCATCTCTACTAAAAATCCAAAAATTAGCCGGGTGTCGTGGCATGCACCTGTAGTCCCAGCTACTCGGGAGGCTGTAGGAGGAGAATCGCTTGAACCCATGAGGCAGAGGTTACAGTGAGCTGAGATCACACCACTGCACTCCAGCCTGGGTGACAGAGTGAGATTCCACCCAAAACAAAAAATGAGCAAAGTTTTAAAAAATGAGAAGACAGGCTACAGACTGGGAGAAAATATTTGAAAAAAAAAAAAAAAAAAAAAAAAAAAAAGCTATCTGGGAAAGGGCTTGGATCCAAAACATACAAATAACTTTTAAAATTCAAAGATAAGGAAACAACCCAATAAAAAACTGGGCAAACGATCAAGATACCTCACCAAAAAAGATATACAGATGGCAAATAAGCCTGTGAAAAGATGCTCCACATCACATGTCCTGGGGAAATGCAAATTAGGACAACAAGATAACATGATGTGGCTATAACATGGCTAAAATCCAAAACACTGGCAACGCTGTGCTAATGAGGATGTGGAGTGCCGGGAACTCTCACTTGTTCCTAGTGGGAATGCAAAATGGTACAGCCACTTTGGCAAACGGTGTGGCGGATTCTTACAGGACTAAAAATACTGTCACCATATGATCCAGCAATTGTGCTCCTAAGTATTTACCCAAATGAACTGAAGACTTATGTCCACATGCAAACCTGCACATGGATGTTTACAGCAGTTTTATTCTAATTGGCAGAAATTAGAAGTGACCAACATATCCTTTAGTAGGTGAATAGATAGACAAACTCTGGCACACCCAGAGGGAGGAATATCACTCAGCAGTGAAGAGAGATGAGCTGTCAAGCCACACGAATTCATGGAAGAAGCCTAACTTCATTGCTAAGTGAAAGAAGCCAGTCCCTAAAGGCTATATGCTGTATGATTCCAGCTATATGACTTTCTAGATAAGGCAAAATCACGGAGATGGCAAAAAGATCAGTGTTGCCAGGAGTTGGGGCTGAGGAGGTGGGAGGGATGAATAAGCAGAGCACAGAGGGTTTTAGGGCAGTAAAACTATTCTGTGAGATACTGTGATGGGGAATACATGACATGATACCTTTGTCCAAACCCATACAATGTGCAACACCAAGCATGAGCCCTAAAGAAATGATGGACTTCAGTAATAATAAGGTACCAGCATTGGTTGATTGCTTGTCACAAATGTCCTACACGAATGTAACACATTACAAATAGGAGAAACTGTGAGGGTGGGTGGTATATGGGAACTCTCTTTACTTTCTGCTCGATTTTTCTGTAAATCTAAAACTGCCCTGAAAATAAAGTCTAGGCCAGGTGCAGTGACTCATGCCTGTAATCTCAGCACTTTGGGAGGCCAAGGTGGGCAGATGACTTCAGCCCAGGAGTTCCGGACCAGCCTGGGCAACATGGCAAGACCCCATCTCTACAAAAAGCACAAAAACTAGCCAGGCGTGGTGGTGCACACCTGCAGTCCCAGCTACTCAGGAGGCTGAGAGGTGAGAGGGTTACTTGAGCCCAGGGGGTGGAGGCTGCAGGGAATCATGATTGCAGCACTATACTCCAGCCTGGGCGACAGAGCGAAACGCTGTCTCAAAAAAAAAAAAGAAAATCTGTCAGAAGTCTATTAATTTTTTAAAAATCAGCAAAGAAACTGAACAGGCATTTCTCCAAAGAAGACATAAAAACTGCCAATAAGTACATGAAAGATGCTCGACACCATTATCTACCAGGGAAAAGCAAATGGAAACCACAGTGAGACACCACTTCATACCATCCAGGGGACTAGACATAAAAAGACAGGGCTGGGCGCGGCGGCTCACCCCTTTAATCCCAGCACTTTGGGAGGCCGAGGCAGGTGGATCACGAGGTCAAGAGATTAAGACCATCCTGACCAACATGGTGAAACCCCGTCTCTAATAAAAATAGAAAAATTAGCTGGGCATGGTGGCGGATGCCTCTAATCCCAGCTGCTAGGGAGGCTGAGGCAGGAGAATCGCTTGAACCTGGGAGGCAGAGGTTGCAGTGAGCTGAGATCTCACTGCTGCACTCCAGCCTGGGTGACAGGGTGAGACTCCATCTTAAAAAAACAAAAAGGGAGAAAAAGACAGGCAATCAGAAGTGTTGGTGAGGATATGGGAAAACTGGAACCCTCCTACGCTGCTGATGGGGATGTAAAATGGTGCAGCTGCTTTGGAAAACAAGGGGGTGTCTCCTCAAAAATTAAACATAAAGTCCCTGTATGACCCAGAAATTCCATTCCTAGATACGTACCCAGAAGGAGACAACAGCTGTCCACACAAAAACTTCATTATTGACAATAGCCAAAAAGTGAAAACAATCCTAATTTCCAAAAGCTGATGGACAAATACAATGTAGTGTATCAAAATGCAGTATCATGTGTCAACAAAAAGGAGTGAATACTGGACGGAGCACACCACATCGCAGATGAACCCTGACAACATGACGCTGAGTGAAAGAAAAAAAGGTCGCATGGCGGGTGACTCCATTTATATGAAATGTCCAGAACAGGCAAATCAACAGAGAGGAAAAGGAGAGGAGTGGCTGCCAGGGCCTTCAGGCAGCGAGAAATAGGGGGTGGGCTGCTAATGGGGATGGTGTTTTTATTTTTTTGGGACAGTCTCGCACTGTCACCCAGGTTGGAGTGCAGTGGCGCAATCTCGGCTCACTGAAACCTCCGCCTCCCAGGTTCAAGCGATTCTCTTGCCTCAGCCTCCAGAGTAGCTGGGACTACCGGCGCCCACCACCATGCCCAGCTAATTTTTGTACTTTTAGTAGAGATAGGGTTTCACCATGTTGGCCAGGATGGTCTTGGTTTCTTGACCTCATGATCTGCCCACCCTGGCCTCCCAAAGTGCTGCGATTACAGGTGTGAGCCACCATGCCCAGTGTTTCCTTTTCTTTTTTTTGAGACGGAGTCTCGCTCTGTTGTGCAGGCTGGAGTGCAGTGGTGTGATCTCAGCTCGCTGCAAGCTCCACCTCCCGGGTTCATGCCATTCTCCTGCCTCAGCCTCCTGACGAGGTGGGACTACAGGCGCCCACCACCATGCCCGGCTAATTTTTTTCTATTTTTTAGTAGAGACAGGGTTTCACCATGTTAGCCAGGATGGTCTCGATCTGCTGACCTCGTGATCCGCCTGCCTCGGTCTCCCAAAGCACTGGGATTATAGACGTGAGCCACCACGCCCGGCCCAGTGTTTCCATTTTAGGGTGATGAGAATGTTCTAAAATTGATTGTGGCGATGGTTGCATAACTCTGTGAATATACTCAAAGCCACTGCATTGTACACTTTGTTTTATATTTATATTTTTATTTTATTTTATTTTATTTTGAGAGGGAGTCTCCTGAACTCAAGTGATCCACCCACCTCAGCCTCCCAAAGTGCTGGGATTACAGCCGTGAGCAACTGCGTCCAGCCACACTGTACACTTTAAATACATAAACTGTATGGGATGTGAATAATACCCCAACAAAGTTGTTATTTGAAAAATAAAGTCTGGTGGTTTAAAAACAGGAGGCTTACCTTCAGAGAGAAGCAGCAGATCCCTGCTGTAAAATCAAAGGTACAGGGGTTTGGAAATAGTCGGACAGGCTGTTGCACAGTATACTATAGCAGAGAAAGACCACAAGTCACTGAGACAGAAAATGCTAAGGAGAATAAGCCAGGTTCCAGTCCATTTACCACACAGTGAGAAAACCTCAGACCCTTTGATCTCAGAGCAGACAGCCAGCAGAGGCCTATCTGTTGCCTGCTACGTGCCAGGCACCGTTCTAGAGGCTGGGGACCCAGCAGTGAGTGTACGAGCTCATCTCTGTTAGAGGAGCCCTTTTAATCGGGGAAGACAGATCCTAAACAAAGAAATGTCAGAGGCTGATGTGTCCTAAGAGGAAATTAAATCAGGCCGAAGAGACATCAAGTGGAGAAGGCACTATTTACATAGGTCATGGAGAGTGCATTAATGACAGGTGAGACATGCCTGCTGCATCCTAGATGACAGCAAGTACCCAGTGTCAAACAATTAGTCAGTGGTTGGATTAAGATTCAACACCAGGGGTGTGGTGGCTCATGCCTGTGAGGCTTTGGGAGCCTCAGAGTTTTGGGAGGCCAAGGCAGGAGGATCACCTGAGGCCAGAAATTTGAGACCGGCCTTGGCAACATAGTGAGACCCCCATCTCTACAAAAAACTTAAAAATTAACTGGGTTTGGTGATGCACACTTGTAATCTCAGTTACTTAGGAGGCTTGTGTGAACCCAGGAGTTTGAGGCTGCAGTGATGGCGCCACTGCGCTCCTGCCCAGGTGACAGAGTACAACCCTGTCTCTAAAAAAAGATTCAAGCCAGGTTAATCTGACTCCTGAGCTGAAGTCTTGGGCTATGCTGTAAAGGACGGTGGCTCCTATTGCTCACATCCACGTTACTTTCCTCAGCATGGCCCCCGGGGCAGGGGCAGCCTCTTCAGTGGCAGCTGCTCCCACTGGTTCACTCCTAGGAGCCCAGCACCTGCTCAGAGTCCTGCATGTTGCTCACAGGCACTCACAAGGACCCTGTGGCAACAATATTCTCATCCCCACTCTGCAGATGAGGAACGTGCGCCCAGGGAGGTTAGGGAGCTCCCCCAAGGTCGTAATGTAGCTCGTGGCTGCAGAGCTGGCTTGGGCGTCAGGCCCCTGCACACTGGCTGCTCTCCCCGTCCTCACCACCCCCAGACCTGGGGCCCAGGGAGCTGGGTCAATTTCTGTTGAACCTCTCAGAAGCAGGTCTTGTTTTCTTACCTGGCTAAAGTGGAAGCTCTATTGGAAATATTTGTTAGTTTGATTTAAATTTGTGAGTTTAAAAACATATTACAAGCTACATTGATCTTAAATGTCGTATAATGCAAAATTCAGATTGTACTTCTCATCAAGTAGCCTATATGACTGATATTTTATTCTAATTAGAATTACTAAATTGATCTAAATTTAAAAGTAAGTTAAAAACACAGATAAAAGCAGTGACGATAAACATGGCAGTCCAGGGTACAATGTTCCTAATATTAAAGAAGCTCTTACAAGTCGGTAAGAAAATCACTTCAGAAAGAAACTCGGAAAAAGTCACGGACAGAATATTCACAAAGGAGGAAATATAAGTGTCCAGTAACAGTGAAAAAAATGCCCAACTTCATCAATTATCCAAAAATGGCAATTTAAAACAACGGGGTACTGTCTTCACCCATTAACTAACTTGGCAAAGATTTCTTCTCATGGTTATGTCTTGTGAGGTTGTACATTGGTACACACTCTCTAGAAAACAACTAGAAAATATGTGTAAGAGTTTTTACAAAGTCTGAAACCGCATTTTTCAATGCAGTGATGCTACTCCCAAAATTCCATTCCAAGGAACTCATCAGCAAAGAGGTAAACCACCAATACAAAGATACTTATCAAAGGAATATAAAAATCTATGAATAAGTGCTTAAATTTCCATTATAGTCAATTATGTAGCCATCAAGCCTATTTCCAAAGAACGTTTTCGATATGTGAAATTGCTCAAGAATCAGAAATTTAAAAAGTTTAATATTAAGCATGGTCAACTATTAAACATTAAAATGTGATCAGAAGGCTTTTCTCTTCTTACCTGTCCTTTGGAAACACTGGTCTATCATCCAGGTATGTTAAGTGCTTTAGTCGTACAGTGACTGTCCTTCTATAATTAGGAATGTGTCTGATAACCGGGTTTCCCATCAAATTCAGTACACGCTGCAAGAAGACAAGCAGAACCAAAATGATTACTGAAAGATGCGACTGAATTATTTGATATGTGCTGTGCACTAAGAACAAATGAACAAAATCTAGAGAAGTGCCAATATCACGTCCTGGTGACTTGATGGGAGAAATCGGAAGGTTTCCATTGCTCTCATGCTATCAGAGCTGTCTAGATCATTCAGCAGCCCTTTCCTCCACTTGAACTTCAGATCTTAGATCTCATTGTCCCTCCGGAACAATACTGGAAAACATTTTCTGAGGCTTTTTCTGAGAGCAGTTGATAGTTTTGCTACCCAACCTCTTTTACTGAAATGAATCTCTGCCTAATTGATTGTTTTCTTTTCTTCCCAGCCAGGATCCATTTTAAGAAAATGCACATAGCTGCTAGCCAGAGAAGCAGCAGTGACTAAGGGAAAGGATGGAGAGTGCCCGCTTACTTCTGCTGAGTGCCGCAGGATGGAGGGCCCTTCTCCCTCAGCTTACAGTGCTCCCTGCTGTCAGTTAGGACCAGGGAGGAGGAAGGGGTTCAGCAATCCCACTTGCCATCCTCCCCCATCTTTAAATACTGTCACCTCCTCTATTGCCTTAAGAAACTAAAAGAAGTTGGCCGGGCATGGTGGCTCACGCCCGTAATCCCAGCACTTTGGGAGGCCGAGGCGGGTGGATCACGAGGTTGGGAGATTGAGACCATCCTGGCTAACACGGTGAAACCCCGTCTCTACTAAAAATATAAAAAATTAGCCAGGCGTAGTGGCGGGCGCCTGTAGTCCCAGCTACTCGGGAGGCTGAGGCAGGAGAATGGTGTGAACCCGGGAGATGGAACTTGCAGTGAGCCGAGATCGCACCACTGCACTCCAGCCTGGGAGACATAGCGAGACTCCGTCTCAAAAAAAAAGAAACTCAAAGAAGTTGAATGCTTAGAGGGGCTGGGCTTGGTGGCTCATTCCTGTAATCCCAGCACTTTGGGAGGCTAAGGTGGGTGAATCACCTGAGGTCAGGGGTTCGAGACCAGCCTAGCCAACATGGTTAAACCCCATCTCTACTAAAAATACAAAAATTAGAGGGGCGTGGTGGCGAGCACCTGTAATCCCAGCTACTCAGGGGCCTGAGGTAGAAGAATCACTTGAACCCAGGAGGCGGAGGCTGTAGTGAGCCGAGATTATGCCATTGCACTCCTGCCTGGGTGACAAAGCAAAACTCCATCTCAAAAAAAAAAAAAAAAAAGAAGTTGAATGCTTAAGGCAACATGAGGGTGAACCATTTCAAAATCTGTCTGCCTAAACTGATGGAATATTTTTCATATCTAAACTGTTTCTTTGTTGAAGATATCGTAAATGAGTTAGTTTAGCATTTCCCAAACTTCATTCTCATGCTGTCTTTACCATTCTTGCTCTATTTTCAAGTGACTTACCCTGCACAGGGTGGGGCAGTGGGAGCAATACACCCAGGCAGCAATAAAGGGGTACACAGTGTGGGGAGGATTTAAATGCAGTCACAAAACAACTATTAATATAAAGCAACCTGCTTTCCTTCTGGGCTGAATTGTGTCCTAATCAAAATTCACATGTTAAAGTCCTTCAGCACCTCAGAATGTGACCGTATTTGGAGATAAGACTTTTAAAGCCGTGATGAAGTTGAAATGAGCCCATTAGGGTAGGCCCTAATCCAATCTGACTGGTGTCTTTAGAAGAAGAGAGTAGGACACAGCACATAGGGAGGGACCATGTGAGGACCCAGGGAGAAGACGGCCCTCTACCAGCCAAGGAGAGGACTCAGGAGAACCCAGCCCTGCCCACACCTTGCTCATGACGTTCAGTCTCTAGAATTATGAGAAAATAAATTTCTTTTCTTTTTTTTTTTTGAGACGGAGTCTAGCTCTGTTGCCCAGGCTGGAGTGCAGTGGCGCGATCTCGACTCACTGCAAGCTCCACCTCCCAGGTTCACGCCATTCTCCTGCCTCAGCCTCCCAAGTAGCTGGGACTACAGGCGCCCATCACAATGCCTGGCTAATTTTTTGTATTTTTAGTAGAGACAGGGTTTCATCATGTTAGCCAGGATGGTCTCGATCTCCTGACCTTGTGATCCGCCTGCCTCAGCCTCCCAAAGTGCTGGGATTACAGGCGTGAGCCACCACACCCAGCCACGAAAAAATATATTTCTATTGGTTAAGCCACACAGTACTTATGGCAACCCCAGCCAAAACAAAAACGAACAAATGGGAGGATTATAATATAATAGAGCTTTCTATTCTCACCATGCCCTGCAGTTCTAAACTAGTCTTTTGATATTACATGCTACAGATTGTTCCTGAACTGTGATTTGCTTTCAGTTGACTCGCTTTCTCCTTGTTTATCAATGCACTAAGCGGTATACAATAAACTCAAGGGTTTTGTGTACTAGTTTTAGTATTTTGTTCCTAGTACACATGACAACACATAGACACTAAGCAGCAAGGAAGCTGTCAAAGGTACTAGAGAGGACTTCAAAGGACATGGGAAGCAAGCCAAAGGATGAGAATTTTTTTTTTCTAGACAGTGTCTCTTTCTGTCTGGAGTGCAGTGGTGAGATCTCAGCTCACTGCAACGCCTCCTGGGTTCAAGCAATTCTTATGCCTCAGCTTCCCAAGTAGCTGAGATCACAGACGTGCACCAACATACCCAGCTAATTTTTGTATTGTTATTAGGGATAGGGTTTCACCATGTTGACCAGGCTGGTCTCAAACTCCTGGCCTCGAGTGATCTGCCCACCTTGGCCTCCCAAAGTGCTGGGATTATAGGTATGAGCCACCATACCTCACCTGGATGGGAAAATTTGAACATGAAAAGTTAAAGTGACTGCAAGAGTTAAATCTTGTCAAATACTGTATATATAAATGCATGCATTCATAATGATACTAAAAAAAGAAAGACTTCATTGTCACCATGAGAGGTTGCTAGGGTCTCAATTCATTTTACTGAAAATTGATAAATAACCAACCTGAGCAATATGGCAAAACCCCATCTCTACAAAAAATATAAAAATTAGCCGGACGTGGTGGTGTGCACCTGTGCTCCCAGCTACTTGGAGGCAAAAGTGGGAGAACTGCTTGAGCCCGGGAGGTCGAGGCTGCAGTGAGCCACGATTATATCACTGCACTCCAGCCTGGGTGACAGAGCAAGACCCTGTCAAAAAAAGAAAAAAAGAAAAGAAAGGAAAGAAAAAGAAAATGAATAAATAAAAGGGCCAAACATTGATTCTGGCCTTTTCTGCATGAACTGCATGAACCACTAGTTGGTGAGTGAAAGCTCTTTGTAGAAGCATTCTAGCTGACGCATTCTAGCTAACAAATGATGAGACAGTGAGAGAACTGGAAAGTTGTCATTGTGTGACTTCTCATTAAATAATTCATCTAGGCAACTTTCATCAGTGACTGCTGAAATAACTGGGAGAAGGACTGATGGGAAACTTGATAATGGCTGGACAAAGCTGACAACATCTGAACCCACTAGTGAATCTTAAAATGACAAAAGGAAAAGCAAGCAGGCATCACATGCTCCCTGATGTGAGGAACCGGCAGTGGAAGGGCCTGGCACACCTCAAGGTGAAATATTGAGCCCGAATACCATCCAGTCTCTGACTCCGATATCATTTTACAGGAAATACCAGGCCCAGCAGAACATGTTAAGTGGCACCACAAGGATGCAGTCAGCTAAATCCAGAATGTGGATAACACCAGACAGAGGACCTGGTTTCCTTGAAAAATCAATTGAGTGGTAGCTGAGCGTGATGACTCATGCTTGTAATCCTAATACTTTGGGAGGTTGAGGCGGGTGGATCACTTAGGGTCAGGAGTTCAAGACCAGCCTGGACAACATGATGAAACCCTGAATCTACTAAGGATACAAAAATTAGCTGGGTGTGGTGGCGTGCACCCGAAATCCCAGCCACTTGGGAGGCTGAGGCAGGAGATTTGCTTGAACCCGTAGGCAGAGGTTGCAGTAGGCCGAGTTCGTGCCATGGCACTCCAGCCTGAGTGACAACAGTGAGACTCCGTCTCAAAAAAAAAAAAAAAAAGGCCTTATCTGTCAGAGGGACACACTGAACTGTTTGAGGGTAAAATAATGTGACATCTGGCATTTCAGATATTCCAGCTAAAAACACAAAGAGGAAAAAGTGTGAAAAAGGGAAGGAAGGAAGGCAGGAAGGAGAAAAAAGACAAAAGGACTTGATAGTTGATGAAAATAATAGAAATGGTTTCCTGTGGTGCTTTTTCGTGCTTTCTTGCTTTTACCAAATCGGGCATGCTTTCCAGAATGCCCAGGATCTCAGGGCCACTCAGCTTGTTGTGCGAAAGATCAAGGACACAAAGCCTCAAGCACTCCTGTAGATGCTGAATGTCCTCCACCGTCTCCAGGTGATTGTGGGCCATCTGCAGTGTGTTCAGGACTGGGAGGCAGGCTGGAAGGTAAGGTCAGCAGAAGTCAAAAACAAAGGCATAAAAATGCTTCTTGGGCCAGGTGCAGGGGTTTATACCTGTAATCCCAGCACTTTGGGAGGCTAAGGCAGGAGAAACTTTTGAGCCCCGGAGGTCTGAGATTAGCCTGGGCAACATAGTGAGACCCCATATCTATAAAAAGTAGAAAAACTTGCCAGGTCTGGTGGCACGTGCCTGTGGTCTCAGCTACCTGGGAGGCTGACGTGGGAGGATTGCTTGAGACCAGGAGGTCAAGGCTGCAGTGAGCTGTAACTGCACCACCGCATTTCAGTCTGGGTGACAGAGCAAGACCCTGTCTCAAAAAGAAGCAAAGCAAAACAAAACCAAAAACACTTCTTGCCCATAATATAAAATCTTAGAAGCGCCCTCAGGGGAAAGTGATGGACACATGGCAAATAGGCACACTGCTTCCTGGGTACTCTTACAGAGGTTTTCAATGGTCTTGATGTAATTGTTGCTGAGGTTAAGAATATCCAGTTTCTGCAGAGCTTCCAGGTTCTCGATCTTATGGAGCAAGTTCACTTGCAAGAAGAGGCAACGCAACTCGGTTTGCGCCTCCAGGTTTTCGATTTTCTGTATTCCATTGCTCTGCAGCCAGAGACAGCGCAGCCCTGTGTACTCTTCCAGGTTCTCAATGCGATCAAAACCTAACAAGAAGGAAGCACATGGGAATTCAGCTCCTACTCACGGGGCAGAGGGGTCATGGTCACCCTTGTTTTTGCCTGCTATTAGGGACTGAATGTCTGTGTCCCTTCAAAATTCATACATTGAAATCCTAACCCCTAATGTGATGGTATTAGGAGGTGGGACTTTAGGGAGGTGATAAGGTCACGAGAGAAGAACCCTCAGGAATGGGATTAGTGGCCTCATAAACGAGGCCCCAGAGAGCTCCTTTGCCATCTTCACTCCATGAGGATACAGCAAGAAAGTGCTATCTGAGAATAAAAAAGCAGGCTCTCACCAGCCACCATATCTGCCAGTCCTTTGACCTTGGACTTTCCAGCCTCCAGAACTGTGAGAAATACATTTTTGTTGTTTACAAGCCACCCAGGCTATGGTATCTTAGTCTGCTCAAAACAGCCATCCACACCTCCTTCCTCCAGTAACAACTTTTCTTGGAGGAACCATCCTTCTCCTAATATCACCTGACGGCTCTCTGGGCAGCCTATCAGAGTCATGGGGACTCATTCGGGGGTGGCCACACTTAGCCAAGCAAGACCAACTTTGATGCATCCCAGGGGGTCTTGCTGAAAAGAACAATAGTGTTTCTGCTGGAATCACCCACCTGAAAGGGTGGAGCCTACTGCTGCCTTCATGGTAGGGAGTGGGTGGAGGTGGGGGTGCAGTGGGGGTAAACCTGCCCTGAAAATGCCCCCACCAGGCCTAACCCTGGTGCAAACTATAGGCCTTGTTTTGTTCTCTTTTTCAGTTTTATGAGCCAAATTTAGGGTTAGGAAAACAAACGTTTCAGTTTCCTTTAGTAACTCATCATCAATGTGTAATTCATGCTTTACCTACTATTACCAACACTTTTTAAAGTTCTTTATTTCGTTGCCTGAAAAAGTTTTTATTACAAATTTTTCATATCAGTGGTGAGCAAAAATGCACCCATGTTCCTGCCAACAGATAATCGTTTTCATTTTTCTCTCTCGCCTTCCAAGCTTGCTATGAGCATACATAATATTTAAAATAGTTATAGAATACACTTAAACATAGGTATTGTATAGATAGACTTTTTTAAATCCTATCTTTTTTCCACAAAAATTTTGATTATTTTATTTCTTCAAGTTTTATTTTAAGTTCCTGGGTTCCTGTGCCAGATGTGCTGGTTTGTGACATAGGTAAGTGTGTGCCATGGTAGTCTGCTGCACAGGTCATCCCGTTACCTACGTACTAAGCCCAGCGTCAATTAGCTAGTCTTCCTGATGCTCTCCCTCCTTGCAAACCCTCTCCACAAAAATTTTTATAGCGGAAGTATTTGTCATGTTACTCCAAGGTCTTCGTGCTGAAGTCAGTATCTATGAAAGATAGGAACTTTTTTTTTTGTCTTTACGTCTTTAAGATAGGCACAACACCATTGTGACGTCTCAACAACAGTTCCTCAATGTCATCAATAGCCAGTAACTGGTCACACTTCTTTGTTGTCTTTTTTTCCAAACTGTTTACTGCCTGAATCAACACACAAATAAGGTCCGAACCTTGTCATTAGTGGATGTCTCTTAAGTCACTTTTTTTTTTTTGAGATGGAGTCTGGCTCTTGTCGCCCAGGCTGGAGTGCAATTGCACAATTTCGGCTCACTATACCCTACACCTACACCTCCCAGATTCAAGTGATTCTCCTGCCTTAGCCTCCTGAGTAGCTGGGATTACAGGCACCCGCCATCACACCTGGCTAATTTTTGTATTTTTAGTAGAGATGGGGTTTCACCATGTTGGCCAGGTTGGTCTCGAACTCCTTACCTCAGGTGATCTGCCTGCCTTGGCCTCCCAAAGTGCTAGGATTACAGGTGTGAGCCACTGCGCCCAGCCAACCTTTGTTTTTTTGGACAGAATCTTGCTCTGTCGCCTAGGCTGGAGCGCAGTGGCACAATCTTAGCTCACTGCAGCCCACCTCCTGCCTCAGCCTCCCAAGTAACTAGGATTACAGTCATGCACCACCACATCTGGCTTTTTTTTTTTTTTTTTTTTTTTTTTTTTTTTTTTGCGTTTTTAGTAGAGACAGGGTTTCACCATGTTGGCCAGACTGGTCTCAAACTCCTGATCTGCCTGCCTCGGCCTCCCACATTGCTGGAATCACAGGCAACAGACACACGCCCGGCCTTACGTCACTTTTAACCTAGAGTGTGTATGTGTGTGTCTCTCTCTTTCTTCCATTGCAGTTTTTTGTTGAAGAAACTGGATTATTTGTCCCCTTGGTTTCTGACATTCTGGTTTTTCTCCCCGGTCTTTGCTCTAGCTCTCACCCCATCTCCTCCCCCTTTGCTGTTCAAGCCATCTCCAACTTGCTGCTACCACTGGATCCCCCCATCACTGCAACCACCTGGCTAAAGTCTCCCTAAGATCCTAATTGCTACACGCTATTGGCAGTCCTCTTAGCCCTTGACTATTCCAAGGCATCTGACCCATGGGCCCTGCACCCCTTTCCAAGCTTCCTCCTCAGGCTGTCTGGATCACCCTCCTAGTATCGATGCCTTCATGTTAGCAATGCAGTAAGACAGGAGTGGATCCTGACACCAACAGCATACAATGGAGTGATGAAGTGTCACCTCCACTTTTGTCTTGGCCTTGCTTCCTTTCTTGGGTAACTTGCTCTAAGGGAAGCCAGCTCCCATGGAGAGGCTCTTGTGGTGAGAAATTAAGGCCTGTGGCTAACAGCTATGAGGGTGAGGCCTAGAGCCTGGAAGTGGATTCTCCAGCCCCACTCAAGCCATCAAATGAGTGAGGCTGCGCTGACAGTCTGACTACAGCCTCATGAGAGACCCTGAGCCAGAACCACCCAGCTAATGACTCCCGAGTTCCCAGCCCTCAGAAACTGGGTGAGATCATGAGTTGAAGTTGCTATGTTTCAGGGTAGTTAATTATGTAGCAATAGATAACTAATATGGGCACCTCTCTCTCCTAGCTCTTCTACCTCTCTGACTGTCTCTACTTAGTCAAACTTACTGGTTCCTTTTTTCTTTCCGCCGCCTAAGTATCAGTCCCCCGGGGGTCTGTCCTCCTACATCATCTTACTCACTGCTACACTTGGATGCTGGGTGGGGAATTTTCGAGTGAGGAGACCCATAGGAGTTGTTCTGACCCCTTGAGTCATTTGTGCTCCTGGATCCCTTTGGGCATCTCCCTGCCAGGGCACCATCCTCATAACAGCTGCTCCCATCCCCCAGGACACCAAAGACACATTTGCCGGTTCCCTCTGTGCATTTTCAGCACTGAGCAGTGCTGGGCACACGGTAGACTCTCAGCAAACAGCTACTGAAGAAACAAAAGAACAATGAGAGGACTGATGAGCAAGTTGGTCACCCCATCAGCACAGGCTGGGAGCCCTCAGGCTGGGAAAAGCCCTGTCTGTGACCCTGAGCTTCCATTTATATGTGATACTGGACTCCAACCCTGGCTCCTGCTCATGACTCTCCATTCTAAGGGGCACCCAAAGATCTTCATTATTTGTTTCCAACATCAAGCTGCAATCCTTCCCAACATATACCTCCCAAGCCCAAAGTACTTATAAACTAACTTTCTGGTATGAAAAATTAAAGTCCTGGCTGGGTATAGTGGCTCATACTTGTAATCCCAGCACTTTGGGAGGCTGAGGCAGGTGGATTGCCTGAGCTCAGGAGTTTGAGACCAGAATGGGCAACATGGTGAAACCCCGCCTCTACTAAAAATACAAAAATTAGCAAGGTGTGGTGGCGGGTACCTGTAACCCAGCTACTCAGGAGGCTGAGGTAGGAGAATAGCTTGAACCTGGAGGCAGAGGCTGCAATGAGCAGAAATTGTGCCACTGCACTTTAGCTTGGGCAACAGAGTAAGACACCATCTGGAAAAAAAAAAGAAAAGAAAAAAGAAAAAAATTCCTTAGGAAACAACAATAAAAGATAATGTGTTTCCTTGGTATTCCTATAGCCAGTGGCTCCTTTGTAAACTCTGGTCAGGCAAGACTTTTTCTTTTTTTTTTTTTTTTTTTTTTTTTTTTTTTTTTTTTTGAGACGGAGTCTCGCTCTGTCGCCCGGGCTGGAGTGCAGTGGCCAGATCTCAGCTCACTGCAAGCTCCGCCTCCCGGGTTTACGCCATTCTCCTGCCCCAGCCTCCCGAGTAGCTGGGACTACAGGCGCCCACCACCTCGCCCGGCTAGTTTTTGTATTTTTAGTAGAGACGGGGTTTCACCGTGTTAGCCAGGAAGGTCTCGATCTCCTGACCTCGTGATCCGCCCGTCTCGGCCTCCCAAAGTGCTGGGATTACAGGCTTGAGCCACCGCGCCCGGCCGACTTTTTCTTGAAATATAAGTTATTCCTTTTCCATAAATCTCCACTAAACTCTGAAATGTCCTGCTTAGATACATTCTGAGAACTAAAGATGATCCCTGCAAGTAATTTTTTATACCACTAGACAGAATCCTTCCACCTGACGTGAACCACTTCCTCTCTTAGGGCCTTACCTTTAAAGTGTAAATACAGCGTATCATTCAATGCTGGGGTAGTATAAAGCTTGTGCTGCTTGCAGAGTTTTTGCAGGGAACTTTTAGTCATTCTGTTAAAATGTAAAATATGAATAAGCTTATTGCAAATTGTCAGCTGTAAAATATATTCTCACAGTTCTTTACCACATCCATTCCTGCCCAAAATTCTATAACATCCTATATGCCTGATACCTATTTTAAGTTCTTCTTTTTCTCTTTCTCCTTTTCTTTTTCTTCTTCTTTTTTATATAGATTTTAGGGCCTCATCCAGTATTATTCTCAGCATTTTTTTTTTTTTTTTTGAGACGAGTCTCACTTTATTGCCCAGGCCGGAGTGCAATGGCACAATCTCAGTTCACTGCAACCTCTGCTGCCTGGGTTCAAGTGATTCTCCTGCCTCAGCCTCCCAAGTAGCTGGGATTACAGGCATGCACCACCATGCCCGGCTAATTTTTGTATTTTTAGTAGAGACGGGGTTTCACCATGTTGGTCAGGCTGGTCTTGAACTCCAGACCTCAGGTGATCCACCCACCTCGGCCACTCAAAGTACTGGGATTACAGGCATGAGCCACTGTGCTTGGCCTATTTTCAGCATTCTTAAAAATTGCAATGTATGTTCTTTTTTTAAATTTGAGACAGAGTCTTACTCTGTCACCCGGGCTGGAGTACAGTGGTACGATCTTGGCTCACTACAACCTTCACCTCGTAGGTTCAAGCGATCCTCCTGCCTCAGCCTCCTGAGTAGCTGGGATTACAGGCACCCGCCACTATGCCCAGCTAATTTTTTGTATTTTTAGTAGAGACGGGGTGTCACCATATTGTCCAGGCCAGTCTCAAACTCCCGACCTCGTGATTCGCCCGCCTCAGCCTCCCAAAGTGCTGGTATTACAGGCATAAGCCACTGTGCCCAGCCTAAAAATTGCAATGTATGTTCTAATAAAAAATACTTTAAATGGTGTCATCAGGAACTACTGCTGTTCCTCTCTGCAGGTCTGGCATTAAAGTTGAATAGAATGTGCGCTCAGTTGTGCAGCAAAGGCAGTGCCATCCTCACTCCATTCTCAGACACCAGGCAGGCAATTCATTCTCTACCAGTCTCTATTTCCTTATCTGTACAAGGGAGTGATTACGTCATCCACCTTACTCCGTAAATGTGCACTACTTGGCAGCACGCCCACATACCTGGGGCCCCGATCTTCTCTGTCTTCTCTTGGGTGTGCGAAGTGACCCCCTGACCCATTATCACCACTCTGTTTCTGCTGGCTTTGGTAGGATGTGGCAGGAGAACCCACACATATTTCCTTAGGATCATTAATTTCTGTAAAATAAAAGAGATCATGTCTGTAGAGACCAAGATATATACCAAAAAATATCCCCCAACTTCAGCTTGGTTAATGACCATCCACTTTTACTATAGAACACCAGTATTCTTTAGCGGCCGGGTATGGTGGCTCATGCCTGTAATCCCACTGTTTGGGAGGTTGAGGCAGGTGGATTGTTTGAGCCCAGGTATTTGAGACCAGCCTGAGCAACACGGCAAACTCCATCTCTACAAAAAATACAAAAATTAGCCAGATGTAGTGGTGCGTGCCTGTAGTCCCAGCCACTTGTGGGGCTGAAGCAGGTTGATCACTCAAGCTTGGGAAGTTGAGGCTACAGTGAGCTGTGTTCACAGCACTGCACTCCAGCCTGGGCAATAAAATGAGACCCTGTCTCTCAAAAAAAAAAAAAAAAAAAAAAAAGAACACTAGTAATCTTTAAATGCAAACAACTTTTTTTTTTTTTTTTTTTTTTTTGAGACCGAGTCTCGCTCTGTCGCCCAGGCTGGAGTGCAGTGGCGCGATCTCAGCTCACTGCAAGCTCCACCTCCCAGGTTCACACAATTCTCCTGCCTCAGCCTCCTGAATAGCTGGGACTACAGGTGCTCACCACCATGCCCGGCTAATTTTTTTTTTTTTTTTTTTTTTTGTATTTTTAGTAGAGATGGGGTTTCACTGTGTTAGCCGGAATGGTCTCAATCTCCTGACTTCATGTTCTGCCCACCTCGGCCTCCCAAAGTGCTGGGATTACGAGCATGAGCCACCATGCCCGGCCTAAAGGTATAACAATTTTTAAAGCACTGGCAAAGACTGTGTAAATTTCACTTCTAGATAGTCCTCTATAAAAACTTTTGTATAGGTGCACAAGAAAACATGGACAAAGAGATTTGTTTCTGCATTTTTTTATAAAAGCCAAAAACTGTTAACAATGTAAATGTCCATCCATAGGGACTGGTTACATAAAACAATGACTTGCTTTTCTGCCTTTGAGAATAATGCACTAGAAGTACATCTATCCATAGGGATAGTTCTCAGAAACATATATGGAGTGAAAAAAGCAAGTTTCACAATAAGCACAGGATACCGTACATAAATTAAAAATATGCAAACCAATGCTATGCATTGTTTCAGGGCATGTATGTATAGAGAAGTGCTTGCAAGAATGCATATAAAATTCTGGACAAGGGAGGAAAGGAATGGGATTAGAAATCAGGTGGGGGATAGGAGACAAAAGGAACACCAACTTTATGTAAAATGTTTTCTTTCTTTTTTTGGGGGGTGGGGAGACAGTCTTGGTCTATCCCCCAGGTTGGAGTACAGTGCTGGGATCTCAGCTCACTGCAGCCTCTGCCTGCCAGGTTCAAGCAATTCTCATGCCTCAGCCTCCCAAGTAGCTGGGATTACAGACGCCTACCACCACGCCCAGCTAATTATTTTGTATTTTTAGTAGAGACAGGGTTTCACCATGTTGGCCAGGCTGCTCTCAAACTCCTGACCTCAGGTGATCCGCCTGCCTTGGCCTTCCAAAGTGCTGGGATTACAGGCGTGAGCCACCGTGCCCGACCTTATTTATTTTTATTTATTTTTTGTTTGGGGGGAACTTATTTAATTAAAAAAGACTTCAAGTAAATATGATAAAATGTTAATCATTTTCAGTTCTTGCTGGCAAAACATGGGTATTCGTTTCAATGTTCTTTGTTCTTTTGCCTTTTAAAAAATTTCTCAAGCCAGGTGTAGTGGAGCACGCCTGTAGTCCCAGCTACTCAGGAGGCTGAGGCAGGAAGATCTAGCCTGGGTAACACAGTGAGATTCTATCTCTTAAAAAAAATCTTCGAAAGGAAAATCACATGAAAAGAAACAAAAATAGTGAGAATATCTTTGATAAAAATAACATGAGCACATTCAAATGAATACTTTTTTTTAAAGGTCATTCAAAATTGGCCAATTCAACTGCACTTAACTAAGAGCGGTTGTCTGCTGCTTTCTGTGTTTGTGTGGTCTAGTGAACAAGACTAAAGGCTGTGCGTGGGGGGACTGATTCTTAAACTCATCAATTTTGCATAGAATGCCCAGCCACAGGAAGCAACAGATAAATGTTTGTGGAAAAAATAAAGAATAAGCGCTCGATATATAAATATTAATATGTAATTAATAAGAGCTACCATTTAATAATGGCCCACTATATGCTGGAGCATTTAATTGTAATTCTCTCCATATACTCCTGTATAATTATCCCAGCTTACAGATGAGGAGACTAAGGCTCCGAGAGGTTAAGCTCTGGGCCAATGGCCATAAAGCTGGCCAGCTGCTAAGCCTCAACCTGAACCCAGTGTCAATGGCTCCAAGGTCAGTGTCTTTCCACTGAGCAATGCCAGTTCCCTATGGCTCCTCATACAAGGTTCATCTGGACAGTTGATGCTTAAGATATATTTGTTGCCTGGAACACAAATCAGCTGGTTTATTTGTTGCCTGGGTTCAGAAACTGGAACACAAATCAAGTGGCTTTTTAATCTAATCACTAAAAGGTTTCCCTTAGGGCACCAAGTCTAGTCTACTGGGAGCAGAAGCTGAAGCCGGCCTTCCTTCCTTCCTTTTTTTTCTTTTTCTTTCTTTTTTCTTTTTTTTTTTTTTTTTGAGACAGAGTCCTGCTCCGTTGCCCACAAACTGAAGTGCAGTGGTGTGATCTTGGCTCACTGCAACCTCAGCCTCCCACTTGGCTCACTGCAACCTCCGCCTCTCCGGTTCAGGGAATTCTCCTGCCTTAGCCTCCCAAGTAACTGGAATTACAGGCACACATCACCACGCCCTGCTAATTTTTGTGTTTTTAGCAAAGACAGGGTTTCGATAGGTTGGCTAGACTGGTCTCAAACTCCTGACCTCAGGTGACCACCTGCCTCTGCCTCCCAAAGTGCTGGGATTACAGGCATGAGCAACTGCGCCCAGCTATGAAAGTTATCTTTCAAGTCCATTCTGGCAAACTTTGGTGAGGGGGTCACACACTGACCCCAGAACCACCAACTCTTCATTTGGACTCTCTACCCTAGGTCAGGCACTGGACTAAACTCCAAATTCAATCAGGATGTCTTGCCCTGACACAACATGCAGTCTGGAGGGGGAGAAAGCCTTTGATCTTACATGCTGATAGCAATAAAGGGATATATTTAAAGCATCAAAGTTGGGAGCAGGGAGAATGGCGTGGTGGGTAAGGGCTGGGGCTCTGGAGACCCATACTGTCTGGGCCTGAGTCTGGTGGGTGTTTTTGTCTTGTTTTTGTTTTTGTTTTTGTTTGAGATGGAGTCTCCCACTGTCGCCCAGGTTGGAGTGCAATGGTGAGATCTCGGCTCACTGCAACCTCCGCCGCCCGGGTTCAAGCGATTCTCCTGCCTCAGCCTCCCAAGTAGCTGAGACTACAGGCGCCTGACACCACGCCCAGCTCATTTTTTGTATTTTTAGTAGAGACACGGTTCCACTATGTTGGCCAGGCTTGTCTCGAACTCCTGACTGACCTGATGATCTGCCAGCCTCCGCCTCCCAAAGTACTGGAATTACAGGCATGAGCCACCGCGCCCGGCCGAGTCTATTCTGTCACTGACTAGCCGAGGGTTATCTGTTTGGAGAAAGTTTTATAACCCCTTAAGTATCTTAAGTATTTCCTCCTCTGTAGGAAATGGGGAGAGAAGCCCCTACTGCAGAGCGTTGGCTGCTACCGTTACTATTATTGTTATTATTTGGCTGTGAAGATCGGGTATGTGGTGTGGGAAGGGGGCTGGAGCGCCCAGCCGTGTCGGCCCCTTGCCCACCACCCTCCGTGGGGGGCAATCGGCACCTTCCTTGCAGCCCCCTGGGCCTGCGCTCCCGTGGTCACCCGCAGACTCCTCCACGCCGGACTCTTGCGTGCAATCCAGCTCTGCTGCCCCACCTGCCGCAGGCTCCGAGGGTTTAGGATGCATGTTTACTTCGGCGACACCGAACGCCTCGCAGCTGTGGGGAGCCCTGGTCCGCAGTGGACGTCGCTACGGCCCCCGCCCAGTCAGAGACTCCCAGTTTTCCTTCTTCGCCAGCCGTTCGCGCCCTAGTCGTTGCAGCTCAACGCTTCCCCGGTCGCCAAGGCAACTGCCGCGCACGCGCACTCGGGTCGGGCCGGCGCGCTGGGGACGCCGGTCGGGGGGGCCTGAGACGGCTCCGCCCCCGGCGCGTGCGCGCGTCACGTGAGGGCGCGGAGCGGCAGCAGCTGCGGCGGCAGAGACGTGGGCGGTGGCCGCGCGGGTCTGGCGGGACCGGTTTGGAAGACTTTGCAGCCCTGCAGGTACCGCGCCCCCCCCAGCGCCCTGGGCGCCCTCTCGCGGCCCTTCCGCCCCAGACCCCGCCTCGGCCCCCTCTGCGCCAGCCGGCTGCTTCGCCGGACCCCTCTGACTTCTCACCACGCCCCCCAGGCCCCGGGCCCCCTCCGCGGCATCCGGCTCCGAAGCCCCTCGGCGCCCCTGACCCCAGGAAATCTTCGTCCCTTCGTCCCGTGAGACTCCTTCCTTCAGACCAAACACCCCCAGCCCCGCCCCTTCACATCTCAGAGCCCTCCTTCCGCCGGCTCCATCCCCACGCCCCCCGCCGCGGCGCTGCACCCCCATACTCTCCCTTCCCCCGGGCCTCTCCCACCGAACCCCGAACCCCGTTGTCGCCGGCGGGTGCCCTGCCCTCCCTGCAGCCTCTCACCCGGCTCCTACCCCGAGCGACCCCAGCAATCGCCTCCTTTGTCGGTGCTGCTTTATTCTCCTTTCTAAACGATTTGGTTTGAGTTGTTACCATTGTTTTTCTAAAATGGAAGTAATTCAGAAGAATTGACCTCCTGAAGAACGGGCACGCCGATTCCTCATGCAGCGGTCGTGGGTTCAGCTAGGATTTCCGAGTTTGCTCGTGTTGACTGGGCCTTGCCGGGTGCTGGAGGGGAAGGACTGGAAGACGAACCAGGCAGGTCCCTGTTCTGAAAACGTGCCACCCAGACACAGCCCCAGAAACCAGATCGCTGCAGCGCCCCTCGGCGATCCCAGCAGGATGTGTACAGTTGACTGCGAGGCAGTCTGGGGGTCTCACAGTGGGCTCCCTGGTCAGGACTCTGCGCCTTGCTACACCTCCATCTGAATTGCAGGCAGCCCTTTCTGAGTTGTGGGGTGTTGAGTGTACTACTTTACCTCTGTAAGCCTCAATTTCCCCATATATAAACAGGAGAATCTGACTGCGCCTTATAAGGTTAATGAGAGAATAAAGTGAGAGAATAGGAATAAAGCACTTAGCAGCATCTTTTGCATAAAGTGAGTTCTCAGTTTTACTCTGACCGCCACAGATACCCAGTAGCTAATATCAAACACAATAATTGTGGCTAATAGCTTAGGTCTGTCATGGACGGGCACTGTTCTGAGTGCTTTCTATGGACCACCTCATTTTATTCCTCTTGTTGTTCTTAGGCAGAAACAGTTATCCCCTTTCTTACAGGTGGTGTGAACAACGTGCAGAGAGAGGCAAAGTAACGTCATTCAGGACACACAGCTCTTAAATGGAGAGGTGGATTCCAACCCAGGCAGGCCCCTTTCAGAATGTGTGTGTGTGTGTGTGTGTGTGTATTTATTTATTTATTGAGACAGTCTCGCTCCGTTGCCCAGGCTGTAGTGCAGTGGTGCCTGCGATCTCAGCTCAGTGCTACCTCCACCCCCCACCCCCCCACCCCCCGCCCAGGCGATTCTTGTGCCTCAGCCTCCCCAGTAGCTGGGATTACAGGCACGTGCTACCACACCCAGCTAATTTTTTTTTTTTTAAGTGGAGACAGGGTTTCGCTGTGTTGGTCAGGGTAGTCTTGAACCCCTGGCCTCAAGTTATCAGCCCGCCTTGGCCTCCCAGAGTTCTGGGATTACAGACATGAGCCACTGCACCCGGCCGCTTTTGGTTTTAATCACTGCAGGAATATTGCAGGGGCATAGAGTTGAACAAATTGGCGCTACTTTTTTTTAAAAGTAGGTTTTTAAAAATTGAAATTCCCATGACATAAAATTTATCATTTTAGCCATTTTAAAGTGTATAACTCAGTAGTTCTTACTATAGTCACAATGCTATGCATCCATCACCAGTAACTAATTCCAGAACATTTTATCACCTACAGAAGAAACCCCAACCCCATTAACAGTCATACCCCTTTTCTCCCCCGTCCCTCAGCAGCCCTAATTTATCTTCTATCTGTGGATTTGCCTACGCTGGACATTTCATACAAGTGGAAACATACAACATATGGCCTTTTGTATTTCGTTTCTGTCCTTTAGCATAATGTTTTCAAAGTTTATCTATGTTGTAGTATGTATCAGTACTTCATGCTTTTTTATGGCTGAATAATATTCCTTTGTATGGGTAATACCACATTTTGCTTATTCATTTATTCGTTGATAGACATTTTGTTTGTTTCTGCCTTCTGGCAGTTGTGAGTAGGCTGCTGTGAACATGCAAGTAGGAGTTTTTATGTGAGCAAAATTTCTAATTATCTTAGGTATCCGCCTAGAAGTGGGGTACTCTGAATACTTTAATTCTTATTGCACAAATACAGATATGACAGTGAGGAGTATTGGATCTTGGACTAGAATCCAGGTTTCTAATTCCATGTTGCTGCTCTTAGGCTCAGCTTCATTGTGCGTTTAGTCATATACCAAAAATTGGCAGTGAAGGCAAATAAATCCCAAAAAGTCATGATACACCAATGACTAACTTTGTCAAACTGCTGACACAGAATATGAGAAGCTTCTTAAAATTTTTTCTCAAGAGTTAAATTTGAAGCTTTAAACACAAAGCAGTATTTGGTTCTATTTATTAAATAAAATTGTCTACAGTAGCATGTCAGGTGCTGAGGAGGAATATAAAGATGTGTGAGATCCGGCTGGGCGCATCCCAGTACTTTGGGAGGCTGAGGCGGGCGGATCATGAGGTCAGGAGTTTGAGACCAGCCTGGCCAATATGAAGAAACCCGTCACTACTTAAAAAAAAAAATTACAAAAATTCGCCAGGTGTGGTGGCACACGCCTGTAGTACCAGCTACTTGGGAGGCTGAGGCAGAAGAATTGCTTGAACTTGGAAAGCAGAGGTTATAGTGAGCTGAGATCGCACCACGGCACTCCAGCCTGGGCGACAGAGCGATACTCCGTCTCAAAAAAAAAAAGAAGTTGTGTGAGATCCCAGCCTCACACCATCACAAAACGCCAGGAGGATTAAAGACTTAAACTGAAAAAGCAAAAGTGTAAAATTTCTAGAAAATAATTCAAAAAAGTTTCTTCATGACCTGAGGCTAAGGAGGGATTTCTGAAATAAAACGTAATGAGTACACATCCTAAAGCAGAAAGATTGATGCGTGTGTCTATTTCAAAATTAAGATATTCAGCCAGGTGCAGTGGCTCCCACCTGTAATCCCAGCACTTTGGGAGGCCAAGGCAGGTGGATTGCTTGAGCTCATGAGTTTGAGACCAGCCTGGGCAACATGGCGAAACCCCATCTCTACCAGAAAAGAAAAAAAAAAAAAAAACTGGGCTTGGTGGTACATGCCTGTAGTCCCAACTACTTGAGATGCTGAGGTGGGAGGATGGCTTGAGCCCGGAAGGCGGAGGTTGCAGTGAGCTGTGATCATGCCACTGCACATCAACCTGGGCAGTAGAGCCAGACCTTGTCTCAAAATAATAATAGCACATTTAGTTTATCAAAGATACTGTAATGAGACACAAAACATACAGAGAGCTAGTATCTAGAATATTTAAAGAATTCTTACAATTCTAAGAGAAAAAGAAGGAAAGGACAAAAGATAGGAATGGGCATTTCAAAGGTTACAAAACACAGGCAGCACATACGTATAAAAAGGACTGTAGCCTTATTAGTAACCAGGGAAACGTAAATTAAAACCATAATGAGATACCATTTCACAGCCACCCTGTTGGCAGAAGGTGAAGCTTTGGATGCTACCAGCCAGTGACATTGAGGAGTGGCACGAACCCGCTGCTGGCGGGAGTGTGAATGGGTTCTGCTGCTTTGCAAAAGCATTTGGCAGTGGAATGCATGTGGCCCAGCAGTTCAGCCATGGGCAGATGCCTTTGAGAATTCTTGCACAGGTGTGCAGGAGATGGGGACAAGTGCCCCCTGCAGTGCTGTTCCTTACTGTAAAGTCAAAACCAACAGAAACAATGCATGTGCCCAGCACCAGCAGCAGGGGGATCTGTGAACGGCAGTGCATCTGAACCGTTAGATACTGTGCAGCTGCAGAGGAGGATGGACTACAGCTGCAGGGGCATGGATGAGTCTCGGGAATAATGTTGAGTGAAAGAAAGAAGTCACCAAAGGGTCCATGCAGTGTGGCTCCTTTACATGAGGCTCAAAACCAGGCAAAACTTGGCAGTACTGTTACTGTTTCAGAATACATGCTTGGGGTATACAGCTGTTTTGTTAAAAAAGTCAGGGAGTGACTACCCCAAAATTTAGGACAGAGGCTGCCTCCAGGATAGAGGAGGGGCTGTAATCAGAGGAGCAGCATACAGGACTTCTAGGACACTAGTTTTGTTAAGTAGGCTGGTGGCTAAGTGGCTGTTTTATTCTTTGAACTGTGCATAATACGTTTTACGTACTTCTGTATATATTTTACAAATTTTGCCAGATGTGGTGGCTCATGCCTGTAATCACAGCAACTTTGGGAGGCCGAGATGGGTGGATCACTTGAGGTCAGGAGTTCAAGACCAGTCTGACCAACATGATGAAACCCCATCTCTACTAAAGATACAGAAATTAGCTGGGTATGGTGACAGGCACCTGTAGTCCCAGCTACTTGGGAGGCTGAGGCAGGATAATTGCTTGAACCCAGAAGGCGGAGGTTGCAGTGAGCAGAAATTGCACCATTGCACTCCAACCTGGAAGACAGAGCAAGACTCTGTCTAAAAACAAAAATTTTTTTTAGTTACAGAAAAATTTGTTTTCTGTACATCTCCTGTCCTCCAGAGGCCTGTGCTCTCCTTGGACAACCAAGAAACTGAGATATAAGCAAGTTTAGTGTTTACATAGAATCCAGAGCAGTGTGTGCTAAGTGCCACATGGGTAAGAGAGATGGAGAGGAACTCAGAGGCGGGGGCAGTGCCACGACCTGGGAAGGGAAGAGACAGGAAGGAAGTTTCTCCCCAGGGCTGGCATGTTGTCGGTGCTTGTCAGGAAGTGATTGAACTGAGGAGAAGGCATGGGACTTGAAAGGTTAGGAAGAACAGAGGATTTGGAGTGCTGAGTACAAGACAGATTCACACTCTGAAAAAAAGTAAGATTTCTTTGAAAAAATGTTTTCAATGAAAACAGTCATAGCCCTGGAGCCTTACTGAAAAGCTAGATAATCCCAGCTGGTAAGGAGGGGGACCTCAGGTCTACCCTGGTCAGTTGAAGATGACAGGAATCTCTGAGACTTTCTGGCTCCTGAATACACATCGTGGTTTTAGCCTAAGGGAGGTTGCAGAGTTTTCAGTTTGTCTCTTCCATGTCCTGAAAGTTGAACTGACTGTTCATCCATCCCTTCCTGCCACTGTTTATCCTTATCCCCTGTGGCTGATGTAACAGACTGCCACAAAGGTAGGGCTTAAAATGACCCAGATGTCTCTTCCTTCTGGAGACGGGAATCTGAGATCATTCTGACTGGGCTAAAGTCAGGGTGTCAGCAGGGCTGTCTTCCTCTGCAGGTTCCAGGGCAGAATCCTTTTCCTGGCCTCTGCCAGCTTCTAGAGGCCACCCTCAGTCCCTGACTGGTGACCCACCCCTCTGTCCATCATCGAAACCAGCAGCACAGAGTACCTTCAACTCGAGCTCTCTCTGACCTCTCCCTCTAGTCACATTGCTCTCTGTCTTTGATCTTCCTACCCCCCTTACAAGGACACATGATGACATTGGACCCACCCTCCCCAGCTCAGAGTCCTTAACTCAATCACATCTACAGAGTCCCTTTTGCCACATAAGGTAACGTATTTACAGGGTCTGGGGATTAGGCTGTAGATATCCCTGGAGGCCATTACTCTGCCCACCACACTGTCGTTCGCTGGTGCTTTGATTGTTTTTTTTCTGTCCTACTTGCTTTGTCTTCTTTAAAACCCTGGCCAGTCTGCCTTGTGTTCTTTTACCACCCGCCCCACGTCGCATGCATTTGGATAGCTTGGTGATGTCCATGTTTCAGCCAAGACTTTCCTCCCAGAACTCTTGGTTCATGAAGGTTTTTGTATTTGATTTGATTGCCCTTTACACTGCTAGGTGGAGTGGAGTCCCCTTCACTGTGGAGTGGGATCGGGTTACAGGCCACAGCAGTGGTGCTTTGAAGAGGTGACTTTGCTCCTTGCAGTTATGACCATAATTGTCCCATGATGCTTTTGCAGTTGTAATGTTTCCTGTAGGTTTTTGATGACTCTTGACCCGTAGAAGTAGAAAATGCTTAAAAGATAATAGGGAATTGCTCTTCTTTTTCTAGTTTGGAGACAGTTCTGGTTTTGTTTTGTTTTGTTCACAGATGTTTTAGTTTTCTGCAGAGATGAGAAAACAAAGCTTAAAATTTTTTTAAAAAAATTATTTTATATTTTTCCAACTTCATTGGACTATAATTGACAAATAAAATTATAGAAATTTAAGGTGTACAACATGATTTGATATGTGTGTACTTTGTGAAATGATCACTACAACCAAGTTAATTAAGACATTCATCTCCTCAGTTACTTTTTTATTTCTTTATGGTGAGAACACTTGAGATCTACCCTCTAAGCAGATTTTAAGCCTACAGTTTGGTATTACTCACTACGGTCACCGTACTGTACATTAGATCTCCAGATGTACGCATTTTATAATTGAAAGTTTATACCCTTTGACGAAAACTTCCCACCCATGCCCCCACCTCTAACAACCACCATTCTACTCTCTGTTTAAGAAAACAAAGCTTTAGAATAACTTTTTGCAGGTAGATTGTACAGGAATCAGAATTTTACTGTGTTTTAGTATTGCTTTCCGCATCATGGGTTTCTCTAGGTTGCAGGCTGCCTTAGTTGGTTTTGAGCTGCTCTAACAAAATACCATGAACTGGGTGGCTTGGAAACAGCAAACACTTTTCACAGTTTGGGAGGCTGAATTGTCCAAGTTCAAGGTGGTGGAGCCCTCATTATCTGATCACCTCCCAAAGGCCCTCCCTTCTAAACCATCACCTGGGGGGTTAAGTTTCAAGACCGACAATCGGGTAGTGGGGCCAAATGCTCAGACCAGACGTAGCACAGGTTAATAGCTTTCACTATTCAAGCCACAAAACAGTAATGAGTCAGACACCTAAAGCAACTTTGACGAGGCTTGATATCTACATATCCCTTCGTGGGCTTCTAGGCTTAAACGTGTGATAGATTCCTTTGAAAGTTTCAGTGAGAGGCCATGAGCTTTTGAAATGTGGTGGCTTTGGGGGAAAGTACTGATTTCTTTTGTCATGAGAAAAATGTTATTTTCCATCATGTACAGAGGGCAGGGAAGAAGATCGAGAGGAGGGAATGAATTTTAATTTCCAATTCTCTTAACATTTTTGGCCCATCAGGGTGTGAGAGAATATGTGAAGTGTCTGGCGAGGCTGCGGAGCAGCAGAGGCCACAGAGCCTGTGCTCTCCATGTGGCCCACCTTCATCCCCAGCTGGGTGATGAGGGTTCAGGACCCCCCCCTCCCCTGCTGCGTTACCTTCGCAAACAAGCCCCACCAGCTCCCTCCCTTGGTGCTCAAGGAGGAGGCCCAAGCACTCCAGTCTGGCGTGAAGGCGTCTCCAGTCTGCCTCTCCCAGCCTCCTTCAAGCCTGTGTGCCTGCGCACATGGGGCCTCACACAGGATGGCACAGCCTGTGCTGTCCGCGCGGGGGACTTCCCAGTGTTTCCTGAGCAGGCCAGATCCTTGACAGTGCCGAGCCTTTCTCCGTGGGCCCAGGCCTGGGAGGCCCCTTCCCTCCTCTCTGCCTAGAGATTCTACTCACACTTCAAGACCCATTTCTCCCCAGTGGCGCCCTTGCCACCTTACGTTGCAGTTGCTTGGTGTATCTTTCTCTGACTTCCGTGTATAGCAGGTGGCACGGAGTCCTGGTTTATTCATGATGGTGTCCTCAGTCTTCATTGCTGTTCTAGAAGTTTGTTTTCCACGTAGATCTCGAGAGACTGTGGGACCAGTGGCCATGTGTGTTTAGGCCTTTTCGCTGTGGGTTCACTATCCATTCCTAAATCGGCATTTGAATGTATCAGTCTTCTGTGGGTTTTGTGGATGTGAGTCAGATCTCTTTGTCTTGAGCTGCCTCTGAGGAATGAAAAACTTGCATTTCTGTCCATCAAGGCTGAGGACCAGACCTTGAATGCCATCAACCCCTCTGATGCTCTGTGATTTTTAAAATATACGTAGCAACCATAATATTAACACATGTTTAAGGTACTTGCGCATGATGGTCCTCCCCTGACAAGATGGTGAGGGGTGTCTAGTGGGGGTGTTGAAAAGCTGGGCCATGATGGACTTGAAGCCTCTCAGCCCCCGGTTCCTGTACTCACCTCTGCAGTGGGTGTGTCTCCTCTGCTGGCCTGAGTGGGAGGTCTCTGGTGGGTTTAGCACACAAGCTTTTCTTTCTGTAAAGGATCAAAGGAATTTGTGGGTGGTCTGCTCCTGAGCTGGGGGCTGAGATGGATCCTGCCATGCGGAGACTGAGAGCCGGACAGGAAAAGACTCTGCCTCTGAGCTGCAGCCAGAGATGTGGTAGTGTTGAGCTTCTTTGTGCCAGGATTTGTGGAAGGTGCTGGAGAAACAGAGAGGAGTAGAATTTGGCCTCTGCGCTGGAGGACTGCAGCCTGCTGGGGTGGTCAGAGACAGAACAGTTCCAGCGCGGTGTGCGTGGTGAAGGAGAGGGAAAATGTGGACCAGAGGTTTCCTTTCATTTCCTCAGCACCTGACCCACTCACAGCCTCAGGGGGGCTGCACCCAAACACAGTGGGACACCTTCCTCCCTGCAACCCTGCCAGGAGATTAGACAGGTGGTGGACACCTGAACTCAGGTAGGCTGGCCAGAATCCCTGCCAGGATTTGGAAGGAGAGGCCAGGACAGCCTGTGGCAATGTGGATGTTCCAGGGAACGCTGCAGGTGGAACTGAAGAAGGGGTGTGCAGAGCGAGGCAGTGGGAGGCCCATGTGAAATCCAGACAGGCACCAGGCAGAGAAAGGCACCAAGGGCAGCTGTGGCTGCTCCCTTCCCTGACGCCGGCGTGGTGCCTGGGTGGTGTTTTCCCAAGGGTCCCTGGGATTGGAATGGGCTTTTGTCCCATTTGATGAAATGTTCCCTAAGAAAAAAGGCATAGGAAAGGCCGGGCACGGTGGCTCAAGCCTGTAATCCCAGCACTTTGGGAGGCCGAGACGGGCGGATCACGAGGTCAGGAGATCGAGACCATCCTGGCTAACACGGTGAAACCCCGTCTCTACTAAAAAAATACAAAAAACTAGCCGGGCGAGGTGGCGGGCGCCTGTAGTCCCAGCTACTCGGGAGGCTGAGGCAGGAGAATGGTGTAAACCCGGGAGGCGGAGCTTGCAGTGAGCTGAGATCCGGCCACTGCACTCCAGCCTGGGCGACAGAGCGAGACTCTGTCTCAAAAAAAAAAAAAAGAAAAAAGGCATAGGAAAAGGGGGGCACCCTCCAGCTGTTCCTGAGGACACATGCACTGTGTCCCCAGCAGACACCAGAAGCTTTTCTTATTCTGAGAGGAGGGTACTTGGAGCTTAGTACATGGTTTGCTGCCGTACAGAGATTCATGGCGTAAGAATTTTTGTGTTTTCTTAATTTTTGAGCACTTGGATGTTAGTTTAATATAGTTTTCCCAGCTGAACTAAGAGGAAAAGAAAAGGCATTTGTTTCTTGTTGGTTTTATTCACAGATTGGCCTTAAGAGAAGGACAGAGCTGTATACTGCTGACGACCCAGAACTGGCAGACTTAGAAGGTAAGAGACCCCAGGGCAGGTAACGACCTCAGCAGAGAAACTGGGGCCCCCTGTGTTGTCAGCCACCTTTTGCTAGATATTTACTTCAAAAAGGTTCAGATTCTTGAAAAAAATCAGGCTTAAGGAGGAAGCTTCCATCAGTGTGGGGTCCCTCCATGAGACAAGCCTGACCTTCTTTTTGTAGCGAGAGCCTTACTCTGTACACTTGGAGCAACTAATTTCCCCACAAATACTGCTTTGACCAAAACCCATTGATCTTGATATGTGGTAGCTATTTTTTCTTTTTCTTTTTTTTTTCTTATTTATTCATTTTTTTTGAGACCGAGTCTTGCTCTGTTGCCCAGGCTGGAGTGCAGTGGTACGATCTCAGCTCACTGCAAGCTCTGCCTCCTGAGTTCACGCCATTCTCCTGCCTCAGCCTCCCAAGTAGCTGGAACTACAGGCGCCCGCCACTATGCCCAGCTAATTTTTTGTATATTTGGTAGAGACGGGGTTTGTGTTAGCCAGGATGGTCTCGATCTCCTGACCTCGTGATCTGCCTGCCTTGGCCTCCCAAAGTGCTGGGATTACAGGCATGAGCCACTGTGCCCGGCTTGTAGTTATCTATTTTTTCATTGAAAACATTGTTTTAACAGCCTAGATGTGTGCCTACCTGTTATTAGAAGAATAAGCTTAATGTTCCAAGTGTCTAGGTTTCTTTAGTCATAGCTTGTTATTCCCAGTTTTATTACATTTTGCTTGAGAAGTCCTGGTACGTACAGGTAACTACATATAGGTAATTGTTTTTGCATTTACTTTCCTCATGGCCATGTGTTTGATTAGTTATGACAAAAGGCACACACACGTTTTATGAGTTATTTCTGGAACTCACAATTTAGGATGGTCTAACATAGAATATCAGGTGGTTTTTTTTTGTTTTGTTTTGTTTTTTGGGTTTTTTTTTTTTTGAGACGGAGTCTAACTCTGTTGCCCAAGCTGGAGTGCAGTGGTGCGATCTCGGCTCACTGTAATGTCCGCCTGCTAGATTCAAGTGATTCTCCTTCCTCAGCCCCCCAAGTTGGGCATGCACCACCACACCCGGCTAATTTTTGTATTTTTAGTAGAGATCAGGTTTCACCATGTTGGCCAGGCTGGTCTTGAACTCCTAACCTCAAGTGATCTGCCTGCCTCAGCCTCTCAAAGTGCTGGGATTACAGGTGTAAGTCACTGTCCCTGGCTGAAATCTCAGTTTTTACTGTTCTTATAGGATATTAATGTTTGGGGCATGTCTTTGGGAATCTGTTTTGGGCATGTCTTTGGGAACCCAGTAATTATGACTGTTGACGGGCTGCAGCCAGTGTGAAAACTCTGATACCTGCCCCGTCATCAGCATATCCAGCAGCAGGAGGATTGTGGGAGGGGTGGTGGTGCGGCTTCCTGTCATGCACATCTGGAAACAGGCATGCTCATTCGCTACCCAGAAGGGGGGCCTAACTTTGAATATATTTCAAAGGATTGTCAATCAAAGGATTTGGGAGCAGTAAGGGGTATTGGTGACTGCTGTATGGAAGATTGCTCAGAAAAATGAAAGACTTCATTGAACTACACAGCTCATATTTTAGGTGAACTCAGCCAATCTGGTGCATAAAGAAAAACTACCCCAAAGGAGCATTTATTTTAGTTGTTTTTAGCTTAAGTATTTGGCTTATGTACTTAGTCAAATTTAAAACGTTTCCTTTTCCTGATGAACTTTGGCATTCTCATTGCGGGAGGTGAGTTTCTGTGCACAGAGCCCCAGTGGGCAGCATTTTACCTGTAGGGAATAAAGGGGCCCGACTTTTCATTTAAGGAAAACTTGTTTGTTTGTTTGTTTGTTTTGAGATGGACTCGCACTCTGTGGCCCAGGCTGGAGGGCAGTGGCCCTATATTGGCTCACTGCAGCCTCCGCCTCCCGGGTTCAAGCAATTCTCTGCCTCAGCCTCCCAAGTAGCTGAGACTACAGGCACCCACCACCGTGTCCAGCTAATTTTTGTATTTTTAGTAGAGATGGGGTTTTACCATCTTGGCCAGACTGGTCCTGAACTTCTGACCACCTGCCTTGGCCTCCCAAAGTGCTGGGATTATAGGCATGAGCCACCGCGCCTGGCCGAGGAAAACATTTTTTAAACTTAATGCCATATTAGCTGAATTTGGTAACTTCATATGGTAGCAATACCAGCTTCACACGGTGCCACTGTGGAACTTGCTGTTTTTGAGAGATTGTTCCTTACCGTAGCGCATTTAGGAACCCTACTGCTTCTCTACCTCTTCAGTTTTCAGTCCTATTTATTTTGTATGTTGTGTTGATTTGTAATGAACGCTACACAGTTACATATATTTATTCAACAGTTTTTAAATGATTTTATATGCCTCTTGTCACAATATGGTGCCGTTCTTGTGCGTGTTTCCATTTCAGTGGTTCATTTGTTTTCTTCTGCTTGGTTCCTTTTTTACTCTGCAAAACTTGGTTGAGCTCAAATTACACTGCAGTGGAGTAGGAGGGAATTCACCCATTCTTTCTTAAACTTATGCTCATTTTTGCTGCTACTGTTGGGTATTTTCTTAGGTTCCAGACCTTTTTTTTTTTTTTTTTCTATTTTAAAGGGATTTCTTTAAAAGTGGCCACCCCCAGAAGTTTTATATTTCTTTTTCTTTTGGCTTAAAATCAATGTTCTTTTTAGAATATAAGCTGTGTCCTTGGGTTTGTGTGTATCTGAGTTCCCTGTGATATAAGTGTAGTCTATTGCAGTTGTTTTGATATTTTGTCTTTCACAGGATGAACACAGTTGGTTTAGCCTGATATGAAGTCCACTCACTCGGTCTGTGGCCAGGGCTCCCCATGCCTTGCCTTGGTCCACTTCTGCAGGGTTATCTCTGATTGCAGGCACACATCTACCAGATCATGTGGCATTTTACATTATTTTGTTAAATGTCTGGGTCTTCACCTAGGGACGGTCATTTAGTTCATCTGTGAATCCTTCGAATCACAGTACATAGAACCTAGTAGGTGCTTAGTATATGCATGCTCTGTGGACATTCACCAGAGTTGTGTTGGACTTTTCTTTCCTCAGATTTAAGCGACCAGGCAACATGATGGTTACAAATTAAGTTAGAAGATGGAGGAGTGCTCACTCTGTTGTCATTTGAGAAGCCATTTTTCCAAGCTTGGTGGTTATCTCTTCAAACAAAAAAATTTTTTTTTAAATTGATGTAAAGGTTTTTAAAAGCTGAGTTTTGTCTCCAGTGGATCGTAAGCTTTTGAGGCCAAGGCCATGTCTTAGTGCCACCTCTGTTTCATCTCCTTTGTCCCTACGCAGGTAGTAGGTCCTCCGTACTTGCTGATTGTGAATAAAGCAAAGAAATACATGTACCTCCGCTGTATGAATTAGAAGCTTTGTGTTTGTTATTATTAGACTAGGAGCATGTTTCAGGCGCAGAGCATATTGTGTTTGTCTCTGTAGCCACAGCATGTAGTGTAGTACCTGATTTTAGTGGGAATTTGGTAACTTCTGGTAGTTATGTTGATTAGTCTCCTTGGAAGAAAGTAACTTTATAAGCTACAGATGTTAAATGATGAGATCATAAATTGACTGAATCTCCCGGCATGGTGGCTCACACCTGTAATCCCAGCACTTTGGGAGGCCAAGGTGGGGGCGGATCACCTGAAGTCAGGAGTTCGAGACCATCCTGGCCAACATGGTAAAACCGCATCTCTACTAAAAATAAAAAATTAACCAGGTGTGGTGGCGTGTGCCTGTAGTCCCAGCTACTTGGGAGGCTGAGGCAGGATAATCGCTTGAACCCGGGAGGTGGAGGTTGCAGTGAACCAAGATGACACCACTGCACTCCAGCCTGGGCGACAGAGTGAGACTCTGTCTCATAGATAGATAGATAGATAGATAGACAGACAGACAGACTGAATCCATGGGCCATGTGCATTTGAAAAGTTATTGTTATTTGAATGCACAACTGACAAGATCTGATGCCCTCAGCTGGATGTCTTCACTCAGACTGTGTATGTTCCTTTAATTTATTAACCAAAGAGGCTCTCTCTCTTTCCTTCTCCCTGCAGGTTGCCATGGCTGCTGTTGACAGCTTCTACCTCTTGTACAGGGAAATCGCCAGGTCTTGCAATTGCTATATGGAAGCTCTAGCTTTGGTTGGAGCCTGGTATACGGCCAGAAAAAGCATCACTGTCATCTGTGACTTTTACAGCCTGATCAGGCTGCATTTTATCCCCCGCCTGGGGAGCAGAGCAGACTTGATCAAGCAGTATGGAAGATGGGCCGTTGTCAGTGGTAACCTACTTTATAATCAAAATAATCTTTTCTATGAAGTCGGATGCATTACTCAAGGAGTTATTGAATTTAATGTGATGTTTTTATGGGAACATGCTGATAAAAAAATGAAACTTATGGCTCCTGCCATGATTATGTTCACATTTTCTTTTTTTTTTTTTTTTTTTTTGAGACGGAGTCTCGCTCTGTGGCCCAGGCTGGAGTGCAGTGGCCGGATCTCAGCTCACTGCAAGCTCCGCCTCCCAGGTTTACGCCATTCTCCTGCCTCAGCCTCCCGAGTAGCTGGGACTACAGGCGCCTGCCACCTCGCCCGGCTAGTTTTTTGTATTTTTTAGTAGAGACGGGGTTTCACCATGTTAGCCAGGGTGGTCTTGATCTCCTGACCTCGTGATCTTCCCGTCTCGGCCTCCCAAAGTGCTGGGATTGCAGGCTTGAGCCACCGCGCCCGGCCATGTTCACATTTTCTTACTGCTCTCATCTGAGGAAGAACTTGCCTCATGATTGGTATCCTTCCTATTCTGCTCTCTGCTGTTCCCAGGCCTCCTCCAGACCCACTTGTACCACTTGCTTTTTCCTTTTTGTTCTCTGTTTTAAAATCATCTTTAGAAACTGTCACCACTTTCAGAAATGCTTCACGTATTTTGAATTTCATTTTAATTTATGAAGATTTCCCAGAAAAGCACCTCCTGCCACTCATTCAAGCCAGATAATAGTTTGAAAACAAATTCCTACTGTGTCTCCTAATCAATATGGTGAATGTAAAATAACTCCCTGTCCGTGTGTCAGGATGTCTGGGAGAGTGTGTAGCATGCGCCCTTCACGTTCCTGACTCAGCAACAGTGCCCTTGACTTGTAGATATTAGAACTCACTTGACTTCTAGTGTGAATTTTTCTCGGACTAAACCTGACAGGGGGTACTTGAGGTCCATTTTAAGGGTCACACCATGAAGTGCGCGTGCTCACTTTTCCTGACTTGCATCCTAGGTGCAACAGATGGGATTGGAAAAGCCTACGCTGAGGAGTTAGCAAGCCGAGGTCTCAATATCATCCTGATTAGTCGGAACGAGGAGAAGTTGCAGGTTGTTGCCAAAGACATAGCCGACACGTACAAAGTGGAAACTGATATTATAGTTGCGGACTTCAGCAGCGGCCGTGAGATCTACCTTCCAATTCGAGAAGCCCTGAAGGACAAAGACATTGGCATCTTGGTAAATAACGTGGGTGTGTTTTATCCCTACCCACAGTATTTCACTCAGCTCTCCGAGGACAAGCTCTGGGACATCATAAATGTGAACATAGCCGCCGCTAGTTTGATGGTCCATGTCGTGTTACCGGGAATGGTGGAGAGAAAGAAAGGTGCCATCGTCACGATCTCTTCTGGCTCCTGCTGCAAACCCACTCCTCAGCTGGCTGCATTTTCTGCTTCTAAGGTCAGATACTACTTACTGGAAGATGAAATCCTAATACCACAGAACATTTATTAACAATTGTTTGGTCTGATTTGTTGAACTCTTTGTCAGCAACTCACATTTGCTTATCCTGTATTTTTTCCTGAATTGATAATAAGCAAATCTTTTTTTCTCCTGGATTTTCAAATTCACCCAGAATTAAAAATCTTTTCCTTCCCTCTGTCTCAACAGGCTTATTTAGACCACTTCAGCAGAGCCTTGCAGTATGAATATGCCTCTAAAGGAATCTTTGTACAGAGTCTAATCCCTTTCTATGTAGCCACCAGCATGGCAGCACCCAGCAGCTTTCTGCACAGGTGCTCGTGGTTGGTGCCTTCGCCAAAAGTCTATGCACATCATGCTGTTTCTACTCTTGGGATTTCCAAAAGGACCACAGGGTACTGGTCCCATTCTATTCAGGTAGGAGTGTGCTTCAGGTCTCATAATTAGATTAATGCATCCTGAACCTTTCTCAGTGATACAGAGGAATCTGATTAAAGCCTAAGATGAGAATTGTAAATTCTGACTTTGAAGCCTGACACTTAATAATTTTGGTTAAGACACTACATTTTCTTTTGTGAGATTATTACATTAAGAATTTTCAAAATTCTTTCAAAGTTCAATCTATGTGGCACCTTAAAGGTGAAATATACTGCTTTGGCCGGGGTGTGGTGGCTCATGTCTGTCATCCCAGCACTTTGGGAAGCTGAGGTGGGCAGATCACCTGAGGTCAGGAGTTTGAGACCAGCCTGGCCAATATGGTGAAACCCCGTCTCTACTAAAAATACAAAAATTAGCTAGGTTTAGTGGTGTGTACCTGTAGTCCCAGCTGCTTTGGGAGGCTGAGGCAGGAGAATCGCTTGAACCCAGGAGGCAGAAGTTGCAGTGAGCCGAGATCGCGCTACTGCACTCCAGCCTGGGCGACAGAGCAAGGCTCTGTTTCAAAAAAAAAAAAAAAAAGAAATATGCTGCTGTAAGTGGATGGTAGGACTATAAAAATGCTGAGTATTTACATGGGAATTTCAAAGTAAAAGAGTCTAGTACTGCTTGAGGACTACCTCTAAGTTAAAAATATTATCCAAAAAAACCACAAAACCACAAGATAGGGCTATATTTCATGCAACCATTTTATCAAATAATATGTCCATATAGTCTTAGACTAATTTTTTCAAGCAGCATAGAACTTTTATTTTAAGTTTATCGTTTAGGCATGACAAAGGCTTGGGACCTCTTAGGACTTTGGAAAGTAACTGGGTCAGATATTTGAAATTGTGATCCTAAGTATTCATATGAGGATGCATCATTATTCATTATAATATACTTGAGTTCCTTTATCTGGTCTAGTAAAGAGTTGTGCCCTAGTTTAGAATTTTTTTTTTTTTTTTTTTTTTTGAGATAGCGTTCTGTTCTTGTTGCCCAGGCTGGAGTGCAGTGGTGTGATTTTGGCTCACTGCAACCTCCGCCTCTTGGGTTCAAGCGATTCTCCTGCCTCAGCCTCCGGAGTAGCTGGGATTACAGGTGCATGCCACCACGCTCGGCTAATTTTTGTATTTTTAGTAGAGATGGGGTTTCACCATGCTGGTCAGCCTGGTCTCGAACTCCTGACCTCAGGTGATCCACCCACCTCGGCCTCCCAAAGTGCTGGGATTACAAGCATGAGCTGGCTGGGTGCGGTGGCTCAAGCCTGTAATCCCAGCACTTTGGGAGGCCAAGGCCGCGAATCACAAAGTCGGGAGATTGAGACCATCCTGGCTAACACGATGAAACCCTGTCTCTACTAAAAATACAGAAAAATTAGCCAGGCGTGGTGGTGGGTGCCTGTAGTCCCAGCTACTCAGAAGGCTGAGGCAGGAGAATGACGTGAACCCGGGAGGCAGAGCTTGCAGTGAGCTGAGATTGTGCTACTGCACTCCAGCCTGGACGACAGAGCAAGACTCCGTCTCAAAAAAAATAAAATAAATAAAATACAAGTGTGAGCCACCACACCTGGTCCAATTTTTTTTTTTTTAAATACTCGGAGTTTTCTTAATTACCAAACAGATATTTTTGGGACGTTTGCATAAAGAGTATTAGATTTACCTCTACCAAATAAACATATACGTATATCAACAGTTACTTATTTTATGAAAATGAGAGCTTAAGGCCGGGTGCGGTGGCTCAAGCCTGTAATCCCAGCACTTTGGGAGGCCGAGACGGGCAGATCACGAGGTCGGGAGATCGAGACCATCCTGGCTAACACGGTGAAACCCCGTCTCTACCAAAAAATACAAAAAACTAGCCGGGCGAAGTGGCGGGCGCCTGTAGTCCCAGCTACTCGGGAGGCTGAGGCAGGAGAATGGTGTAAACCTGGGAGGTGGAGCTTGCAGTGAGCTGAGATCCGGCCACTGCACTCCAGCCTGGGCGACAGAGCGAGACTCTGTCTCAAAAAAAAAAAAAAAAAGAAAATGAGAGCTTAATAAGAAGCAGTTTTGGTTGGGCATGGCGGTGGCTCACATCTCTAATCCCAGCACTTTGGGAGACTGAGGCAGGTGGATCACCTGAGGTCAGGAGTTCGAGACCAGCCTTGCTAACATGGTGAAACCCCGTCTCCTAAAAATACAAAACTTAATTCGTCATGGTGGCACGCCTGTAGTCCCAGCTACCTGGGAGGCTGAGGCAGGAGAATCGCTTGAACTCAGGAGGCAGAGGTTGCAGTGAGCCAAGATCACACCACTGTACTCCAGCCTGGGCAACAGAGCTAGACTTCATCTCAAAAACAAAAAAAGAAGCAGTTTTATTTAAGTAGTTGTTTCTAGGTCCTTTAATTACTTGAGAAAAGCAGAGAAACCTAAGAAGTAGTCTTAGAAGTCACTGACCATAAAATTGTTTTAGAAATAAAGATATGATGAGGATGGGGTTTAGATGCAGTAGATATTTTGACTGTATTTATAAAACACAAACATTTTACTCACGATTAAATTTTGTTCACATTGATAAACTTTCCTTGGGAATGTGTTTTTCTGCCAAGAAATTCTGTTAAGCTGATTTAATTCCTGGAGTAGTTTTCTGTATAAAGTTGTTAAAACTTTCTGTTTTCATTTTATGTTACTCAAATTATTTTCAACACTATCATTTTTTATTTCCAATTTTACATCAAAGATTTGATTCATCCTTTGCTTTTTGTCTGTGGCATATTTCTCTGGTAGCTTTTGCTGCTGTGATTTTCTTTGTACACAGAGTGCGTGAGTGTGTATGTGTGTGTGTGTGTGTCCTCCCTGGAGAGTAACCTGTGTCCACTTATTGACAAGAGGATTGGATAACCTCTATTGTCATGCATCAGTTCAGTTCAAGGCTAGAATGTCAGTACTTGCCAAGGGCCTGTCTCTTCTCTTTCGTATATGCGGTAGTAGAACTCTCATTCAGTTCTGGACAAATCTGTTAGAGGAGTGCGGGCTTTCTCCACCTCGGCACTGTTGGCATTGAGAGCGGATAATTCCTTGTCATGGGGAGTGTCCTGTGTATTGTAGGATATTGAGCAGTACCCTGGGCCTCCACTCACTAGATACCAGTAGCATCCACTCCCAGTGTGACAACCAAATATGTTTTCAGACATTGCTCTACGTCTGCTGCTAGCACAAAGGCCCTGAGTGAGACCCCTGAAGCAGAGCAGCATCAGCAGGACTCCCTCCCCTGGTCCCCTGAGCCCCCCCATCATAGGTCAAGATACCATCCCAACGTCTTGGTGTTTCTGATTGTTTTCCTGTTGAACTTTGTTCCATCCTACCCAACAAGCCCCAGTTTTCTCATAGAGTACTAACCATGTATGCGTGTGTCTGTTCCAACTGATTTATTCCTATAATGATTTTGAGTTTTGTTTTCTTTTTCTTTTTCTTTTGAGACGGAGTCTGGCTCTGTCGCCCAGGCTGGAGTGGGTGGCACGATCTCGGTTCACTGCAAGCTCCGCCTCCCGGGTTCACACCATTCTCCTGCCTCAGCCTCCCGAGTAGCTGGGACTACAGGCACCTGCCACCACGCCTGGCTATTGTTTTGTATTTTTAGTAGAGACGGGGCTCCATCTTGTTAGCCAGGATGGTCTCTATCTCCTGACCTTGTGATCTACCACGCTTGGCCTCCCAAAGTGCTGGGATTACAGGTGTGAGCCACCGTGCCCTGCCGATTTTGTGGTTCTTAACCAGTGAACATTCTGTTCATATCACATTAAGTAAAGATAGAATTGTATTTACATGCAGGACAGTCCAGCCTCATTACAGAAAGTAGGGTAGGTGGGTGGTGGTCATGTTTCTATTCCCTGTAGAATCTAGGGTAAGATCTTAGGCAAAACTAGGTATTCAATACAGTAGTGCCTGGGGGCTTTTTCCATTGTTGTATTTAATATGATAGGTGAGTATTTGTTGTGACTGGTGGATATTTGTTGTTACTGGTGGGTATTTGTTGTGATCGATTGGTGGGTATTTGTTGTGATCGATTGGTGGGTATTTGTTGTGACTGGTGGGTATTTGTTGTGACTGGTGGATATTTGTTGTGACTGGTGGGTATTTGTTGTGACTGGTGGATATTTGTTGTGACTGGTGGGTATTTGTTGTGATTGGTGGATATTTGTTGTGACTGGTGGGTATTTGTTGTGACTGGTGGGTATTTGTTGTGATCGATTGGTGGGTATTTGTTGTGACTGGTGGGTATTTGTTGTGACTGGTGGGTATTTGTTGTGATTGATAGGTGGGTATTTGTTGTGATTGATAGGTGGGTATTTGTTGTGACTGGTGGGTATTTGTTGTGACTGGTGGGTATTTGTTGTGACTGGTGGGTATTCGTTGTGATTGGTGGATATTTGTTGTGATCGATTGGTGGGTATTTGTTGTGACTGGTGGGTATTTGTTGTGATCGATTGGTGGGTATTTGTTGTGACTGGTGGGTATGTGTTGTGACTGGTGGGTATGTGTTGTGACTGGTGGGTATTCGTTGTGATTGGTGGATATTTGTTGTGATCGATTGGTGGGTATTTGTTGTGACTGGTGGGTATTTGTTGTGATCCGTGGGTATTTGTTGTGATTGATTGGTGGGTATTTGTTGTGGTTGGTGGGTATTCATGTGCTGGTCTGTGTACTTGTTCCTTCAGTGTTGATTTCTCGTTCTAACCTCACAACCTTTTTCTCTTTCATTTTTAGTTTCTTTTTGCACAGTATATGCCTGAATGGCTCTGGGTGTGGGGAGCAAATATTCTCAACCGTTCACTACGTAAGGAGGCCTTATCCTGCACAGCCTGAGTCTGGATGGCCGCTTGAGAAGTTTTGCCAACTCCTGGGAACCTTGGTATTCCGACATTTGGAAAAACACATTTAATTTATCTCCTGTGTTTTATTGCTGATTATTCAGCATACTGTTGATTTGTCATTTGCAAAGCAGACATCATACTGTCAGAATGCTGTGAAAAACCTCAAGGGTGTGTGGATGGCACAGGATCAGTAATGCCTGAGGCTGATTGAAGACATCTACATTTCATGCTTTTTCCCTAACCTGTTCAAAAGTTACGCTTTTCTGTTGTTCTAGAGCCACAGCAGTCTAATATTGAAATATAATGTGATTTGTCAGCTCTTATAATTTCAGATGTTGTTTTTTAAGGGAAATTGACCATTACACTAGAGGAATTGTACTAGTTTTTAAATGTGCATCAAGAAAGACTACTGAAAAGTATTATTTTATAACTAAGATTGCTGGTACTATTAGGAAAAATCTGTGTGTATTGTATAGCTCTAGCTGTTTGACTATCTGTAATGAAAATGCTGCACTTCAACTGGTATTTCATTAGAGAACCGTGTTTGTGTACGTGTGTGTCTGTGTGTGTGTGTGTGTGTGTGTGTGTGTGTGGGTGGGTGTGGTGTCTTTGAGCAGCTTTATTTATGGTTACCATATTTTTAAAAAGATTTTTTGTCAGGATGACTTAACATGGAATCTTAGAGGGTATTAAAACAATCTAGATTATTCCTTTTCATCCTAGATAAGCCTACCAAATTTCATGCTGTTGGTTTGCCATCAATAATATTACTTCCTACATTATATTTTTGTTTTTTCAAATCTGCTATGGAATGAACTTATTCCTAGATTTAGATATGTAAGAGAAACCTGCAGTCATCTTTTGATTTGTAAGGCAATCCTTGTGGATAAATAGTGATTTCTCAGCCTCTGACCCATTTCATAACTGAAATTTAGCCCTTTGCAGCTTGTTATATCTGGTTTTCCTACATTTTTCTATGTAATATGATTCCATTCCAGTAGCATTATTGATAGAAATAATACGCATTTATGGAATAGTAAAATATGGACAAATTATGTGTGCGACATGATATATCTGTCAATAAGTTAGAAGCTTATTCTTGGTTTGTGTAATGAATTTATGTATTGTAGTGAATACCTTTATTGGTGTGAAGATAATTATGCACAGACCCTCACAATATGCGTTAACATTGAAACCTATGAAATGTCCTTAGTTGGGGTCTTATAAAGCCAACCATTTTTGAGGACCATGTACCTAGTGCTTTGAAAACTATAAGTCACTATATGAATATGACAATATGTGCACATTTAAAATTCAGGGCTTGGCATTGTGATACTGATGCAGAAGCTGGTAGATTGGTTAAAAGTCTGGACTCCTGTGGCATTTTTTCTGTGGCATGATAATCTGTCATAAGCAGACCTGAGCACAATTTTATGGACACAGTTTTGCCCATGACATTGCCTACAGGATTTCCAGATGGGACTTGCACTGAGAAGATCAGCGGCCAACTCCAGAAGCTCTTCCATGCTCAGATCATGTCTTCAGAACTTAGATGTGAACATCTACACACTGGGAGATGCTGTGTGACCCCCAAGGTTTTGATTGAGCTAACTTGGAATCCTCTTGACTTCATGCCACATTGACGTGAACTTTGATGTGTAATAAGCAGCAGCAACTTCGTGTGAAAATACTGTCGTGTGAAAATATGTAAGGTTGCGTGGTTCAGTAATGTCTTAGATTGATAAATTAGGTATGGAATCAGAATCAGTGTTACGTGATGAGAATAGGTGAACGCACCTTGTCAGTGATGATGTAAATTTCTCTCCTTGGCAGGACATGGGCAAACATGCTGATTGGTGCAAGTGTGGCGCAGAGCTGTCCGTAGCTGTAGCGAAAGATGAAGAGCAAGACCTCTAGGTTTTCTAGCTTTCATTAAATATATTTTTTCCCCAGAGCTAATTTGAAAGTTGATTGGACCACTGTGGATGGGGTCTCATTAAGAATGTGGGAAATATGGGCCGAGCATGGTGGCTCACGCCTGTAATCCCAGCATTTTGGAAGGCCAAGGTGGGTGGATCACTTGATCCCAGGAGTTCGAAACCAGCCTGGGCAACATGTCCTGTCTCTACAAAAAATACAAAAATTAGCCAGGCATGGTGGTGCATGCCTGTAGTCCCAGCTACTTAGGAGGCTGAGGCAGGAGAATCGTTTGAGCCCGGGATGCAGAGGTTGAAGTGAGCCAAGATCGTGCCACTGCACTCCAGCCTTGAGACAGAGCGAGACCCTGTCTCAAAAAAAAAAAAAAAAGAACATGGGAAATATGAACCTTTGAAACTTAATCTGTCAGTTGAAAGTTTAACAATAAAAGTAGTTGTTTCTGTTTCCTTTGGAAGTGTTTTGTTCCAGATGTTTGTAATTTGGAATGAGAGAATTTTTTTTTTTCTTAGAAGTGATTACAAGAAATTAACTTAGGAACACCAGCGGTCATAACTGGTTGAAAGCTGACAAGTCAGTAACAAAATTGTTGAGAACAATGTACCTAGTCTTTGGAAGCTGCTGAGTTGACTTCTGGATCTCTGTCTCTTGGTAGGTTGAGTAAGGTGAAGATTGATTTGCTCGTGGAATTTGGCTGTGTGGAGGGAGATCATTGGTGATTTTTTTCCATGAGCCATTTCAGTCTTTAAGCTAGATTGTAATGGATTCAAGAAAGAATGGGAAGAAAAAAAGGGAAGAGAGCAGATAGAGACAGCTCCTAGGAGACTTTCCTGTGTTTCAACCTCAATTACTTAAAATCTAACCACATTTGGGAACCAGAGGGTTAGGTGGTTATGTCCTCAAAACCTATTCCAGTCTATCTATGTCTCAATCTCAGTATTGGCCTGTGTGTTATTTTTCTTTTTAAAGATTCATATGTGTTTAATGAGTATAAAGCCAAGCACAGGACAGTCGTGAATTCAGTAGAAATATTCTGTGTAATTCCTGGCCGGGCGCGGTGGCTCACGCCCGTCATCCCAGCACTTTGTGAAGCCGAGGCGGGCGGATCTTGAGGTCAGGAGTTTGAGACCAGCCTGACCAACATGGTGAAACCCCATCTTTACTAAAAATACTAAAATTAGCTGGGCATGGTGGCACGCCCCTGTAATCCCAGCTGCTCAGGAGGGTGAGGCAGGAAAATCACTTGAACCTGGGAGGCGGAGGTTGCAGTGAACTGAGATCTCCGCACTACACTCCAGCCTGGGAGACAGAGCAAAACTTTATCTCAAAAGATAAAAAGAAAAAAAAAAAAAGACTCTATGTAATTCCTATGGTGAGACTGAAAGGGAAGGGGAGGAGGCTCTAGAACCCACTCTGGAACATGCATAAATAGAACTTCCACAGCAAGCCCCCTGCGAGGGCGATGTGCTCTGTGCAGCCCCGCACAGTGCCACTGCTGAGGGCGGGATAATGGTGCTGCAGGTATGGAGCCAGGTGCTCCCCAGAGGGGAGGGGGTGGACAGGCTCATGGCCTTCCCGTGGCGTGACATTGACACCCTTCTCCAGTAAGTGTTTGCTCAGGTGGTTGTGGAAATACTTAGGGGGGGTGACCTCCATCAGTGAGTTGGACGGGAACTCACAATGGGGCAGAACTTGTGTCATCATGTTCTGTGGACAGTAGTTTCCCCTTTTCCACAGTTTTGTTTTCTGAGGTTTCAGTTACCTGTGGTCAATCAGGGTCCGAAAACATTCAATGGAAAATCCCATAAACAAACAGTTCATAAGTTTTAAATTGCACACAGTTCTGAGTAGCGCGATGAAATCTCGCACCATCCCACTCCCTCCTGCCTGGGATGAGAATTCTCCCCATGTCCACAGGTAACCCTTACTTTACTTCGTAATGTCCCCAAAGCCCAAGAGTAGTGATGCTGGCACTACGGATATGCCGAGAAGCTGGAAAGTGCTCTTTTAAGTGAAAAGGTAAAACTTCTCCACTTAATAAGGAAAGAAAAATATTGTATGCTGAAGTTGCTGAGATCTACAGTAAAACAAGTCTTCTCTCCATGACGTTGGGAAGAAGGAAAAAGAAATTCATGGAAGTTTTGCTGTCGCACCTCAAACTGCTGAAGTTCCAGCCACGGTGAGTCCAAGACCATCCACCGAAGGTCTTAGAACATGTCCCCCCAGATAAGGGAGCACTACCGCACTGCAGGCTGTCACGGTGTTGTCGAAAATAAGGCATGTGTAACACTTGTCACACAGCTGATGCCCTAGGCTGTGCTTGTTGGAACAGTTTACCCGCTCACTGACCCAGAAGCTGGGGATGCGGGTGGCACTGGTTCCTCTTTTTCCTGGGGCTGCTCAGGCAGGGGTTCTCCATGCCTTGAGGATCACAAGAAGCTTGCAGTTGCGAGGGTCCAAGCTGCTGGGAGGGATTGAGAACCTCAGTGTGATGGGAGGCAGATGATGGGGAGACGGGTGGGGATGGAGCCAGACGTGAAAAACCCGTTATTCAGAAGCTTCTCAGTGGGGGGCTGTCGGGTGTGTCTGAAGTATCTTCTGGATGAGGGAGGTGGCCACGGGGTGGCTGTGCTTGGGAACGCTGTGTGTGTTCTTGACCAGAGGTAGGTCTCTTAGACAAGAGGTTTCAAACGGTGGTTTGCCCACTAACAAGGTATGTGTGACGTACCCAAGGGACCACACATCCACTTTGAAACGGTGCCCTTTCTTTCCCCGCACCCTGAGAGTTATGGAATCAGGAGTCCCACCCAGGGTCTTCCTCTGCCTCCTGTCATGTTGGACTTTGGTTGCCAGTCCAAATCTTCCCGTTTTCACTTCCAGGTCATCATTCAGGAAGAGGGGGTACAGCTTGAGGTCCTGGTGAATAATCCAGTTTCAGGCAGGTGCCGGCGGCCAAGGATAATCTACTGTGGGCAGTAGCACCCTCAGGCTCTCTGTGTGTGCGGGTCCACGAGAGGTCTCAGGTGGCAGAGCTCCAGCACCAGGAGCATGAAGTTGTCCTTGAAAAAGCCACGGACCCCTGAGAAGTGCTGGTGGGCGAGGCTGTAGTGAGTATAGTGAGAGGCTGGAGACGTCTGCAGGGATGTCTCCTCCAGGTGCACATCGAGCAGCAGTGACTCAGGTGCGATCTTGCCTGAAAACACCTCCTTGGTGTTTGCCTCCGAGGTGTTGATGCTCTCGGCAAAGCCATCCCTGCCCAAAAGAAGCAGCCTGCCTGCAGTGCTGCCGGCAGGTTTACTAGGACCTCCGAGATCGCTGCAGAGTGGCTGCTGGGACCCCAGGAGCCACAGCTCCAGGGAGGCTTTCCCAGGGTTGGCTCATGCCTGTGCCATCAGCTCTTATTATTTAAAATAACATTTCATTTGAATAAAGATTTGCAGATGCTTTATTCTGTATGTGAAGCACAAGTTGAGGAAGTTATTTTAGAACCAGAATGGTGGGAATCCAGCAGTGGTAGACCAGGATCCTGTAGCTCAGGCTGTCTTGGTAGCTCTCCAAGTAACTTTCCTCCGCCACACGGCAGTCCCCTCAGTGTACAGGCATTCTCTGGAACTGGTGGTGGTGGTATTCTCTCCCCTGCTGTGGGGCCTCACTGTCACATGATTGATAACTGCAATCACTATTCTACCCCAGTTTCCAACAGTAGGGCCATGTATTCAATGGCACAGTGACTAAAGGGCTGTTCAGAGAACCCTGACCAAGATTAATTTACCCAAAGTTGGAACAGAAGGACATAGTCAAGTTTAAGATCAAATGCTTTCTGTGGTGGCAGAAGGGAGTGCCTTTGACAGTTTGCAAATGCAAAGAGAGGCAAGGGTTCTCCAAAAGTTCAGAAAATCATATGAGATCTGAGTCAGGAAAGGATTCAAGTATCCACCAAGTATTGAGTCATATAGGAGCCGAGTACTTTATGCGTATGCTTTTTGTTTGTTTTTGAGACAAGGTCTTGCTCTGTTGCCCAGGCTGGAGTGCAGTGGTACAATCATGGCTCACTGCAACCTCGACCTCCTGGGCTCAGGCAATCCTCCCACCTCAGCCTCCCTAGTAGCTGGGACTACAGGTGCACACCACCACTCCTGGCAAAAACAAAACCAAACATAACTGTAGAGACATGTCTCTGTTGCCCAAACTAGTCTCAAACTCCTGGGCTCAAGTGATCCTCCCGCCACAGCCTCCCAAAGTGTTGAGATTACAGGCATAAGCCACTGCGCTAGGCCTTGTATCTGTGCTTAATTTAACCCTCATCATTTAAGGTAGATATTAGTACCCCTATTTTTTTAAAATTTTTTTATTAATTTTTAAGGCAGAGTCTCATTCTGTCGCTCAGGCTGGAGTGCAGTGGTACAATCTCAGCTCACTGCAACCTCTGCCTTCCAGGTTCAAGCAATTCTGCCTCAGCCTCCTGAGTAGCTGGGATTACAGTCGCAGGCTACCACACTCAGCTAAGTTTTTATATTTTTGGTAGAGATGGGGTTTCACCATGTTGAGCAGGCTGGTCTCAAACTTCGCACCTCAAGTGATCCGCCTGCCTCGGTCTACCCAAGTCCTGGGATTACAGGCGTGAACCACCCCACCCGGCTGGTACCCCTATTTTTGGGATGAAGAAGCTGAGGTACAAAGAGGTTAAATAACTTGCTCAAAATTACCAAGTAGAAGCCTGAGGTGGGATATGGTAATTTGTAATTCTACATGTATCCACTATATTAAGTCAACTGTGTTAAATCATGTTGAAGGAAGATGGTGCGCTGTGATCTGTAATACTGGTGCAGTTCAGCATTACTGTGGTGCAGTGTCAAGTTCAAAAAGACAAAAAATCGTCTGATCGACCTATAGCGCATCACCGCCCACCAGCAGCCCTTATGGGGCCATTTACATTGAAAACAACCTGTGATCCTAGCATCTAAGTCACCCAGACATCTTTCAGGCGGCAAGCTTTTCAGAGAGTTTAACACCTTTATTCTTGTTTTTTCAAAAAGGGCAAACACGTGGCGTTACAAAGGTCCTTCCGTTTCGCACGCACCGGTGTCCCGGCAGGGCGCTGCGCGTCGGGAGGCCCAGTCTGTCGTCCTGCGGCGCCAGGGGTCAGGAGGTCGGGCAGGCGGAATTTGGGGTTTCGCGCGTTCCGGTCTGGCACTTCGCCATCTTAACCAGCTACCGCCCGGGTTAAGGGGCACTCAGGGCAGGTGCCCGGTCAGGGTTGGGGAGTCCGAACCGCCGATGGCTGGACGTGGACCCCTGCAGGGAGGGTCCGCGCCGGAAGCGAGTTCTCCACGGTTCCATGACAGCAGGCCCGTGGGGGTAGGGAGCCTGCACCAGGCAGTCTTTCTAGATCCGGGCTCCTTTTCCGAGTCTGGGATCCTAGAGCGACTCGCAGCGCAGACAAGGCGTTCCCCCGGCGCGTTGTCGCCGCCTGGCCCCGCGCTGGCCACGCCCCTCCGCTTCCACCCTGCCACAGGTCCCCGACCGCAAATGTCGCGAGACCATCGTCCATCCTCCCGGCGTGGTCCCGCGGCCCACGGCGTCCAGAGCGCGCACGCAGGCCCGGGAGCGCGGGACACACAGGGCACGCTGGGTCTGTGGGGCTGACGCTCCCAGCTGTGGGCCTCCCTGGCCCTGTCGCCCAGTCTCGCGAGAGTTGGGAGTAAACAGCCCCGAATGGAGTGCCCAGGCGTGTTCGCCGCGGAGGCGCCGTTATCCCGGGCCCGCCGGCCCTGAGCTCCAGGCGGCGCAGGTACGTCAGCCGCCCGCGCGCGCGGCCTTCCCGGACAGCTCCCCTGCCCGCCTGTCTAGCAGCGGCGGCCCACTCGCTCAGCTGTGCCGGCTGCGTCCGAGGCCCCAAGGCGAGGGCTGCGGGGGCCGGGCCGGGCCGGGCCGGGGAAGATGGGCGCGGGGCCTCCGGTGTTGTTTGGACACAGCGTGCCTGTCCCGCGGCCCTGCGGGGGTGTGCGCGCTCCGGCGGCTTGTTCCGTTGCATGGTTTTCTTTACGTGAAATGAGCATTCACCGAGTGAAACAATACGCCCTGCTCTGGCCCCGAGCCTGCAAACAGACTGAATTCTAGGTGCGCTTCCGGGGCAGTGCTGGCTTCAGGTTTAAAAGACCTCGAGTCTTTGCCTTATCTCGGTCTGTGCATATTCCACTGCTGGTTTTTGGAAATGCAGGGATCCTGTTCGGCGAACTCTCAGAACCTGGTTGCCTTTTAAACCTGTAGCATCTTAAAAATCTTGCCTCGCCTTGGCATGGTTGCGCTACCTAAGATCGTTGTGGATCGTCAATATTTTTATTAAGATGTTTACTTTTCGTATTGGGTTGTCTATTTGTCTACACAAGTTATTAGATTCTAATCGACACTTCCAAATGACATGGAGTTGTTAGATTGTGATTGACACTTCCAAATGACATGGAGTGGAATATGACCTGAATTGAATTCTGGAGACTCGTCCTTAAGTCTTAACTATGTAGGTAAGCCCTCCTAACGTCAGGGTCTGCGATTGTATATGTAAGAAAAGGAGGGCTTGCAGAAGAGAAGTAATTCCTCTCATTTTTTGTTTTTCAATCTGGAGAATCCGCTTTTATTATTTATACTTATTTTTTAATGTAAGGGCTTCATTGAAGTAGAATTTACATACCATAAAATCCACCTGTTTTAAGTGTACTATTCAGTGGTTTTTAGTAAATTTACAGCTGCACAGTCACCACCAAATCCACTTTTAGAACATTTCCGTTACCCCAAGACCTCTGATGCCCATTCGTGGTCAATACCCATTTCCAAGCTCCGCCACAGGCAACCTTTCATCTACTTTGACTTTCTAGATTTGCCTTTAATGACTATTTCATATATTCAGATGGAAACATATGATATGTGGCCTTTTGTGTCAGGCTTCTTTCACTTAGCATGTTTTCACAGTTCATCCATGTTGTAGCATGAATCAGGATTTCATTCCTTTTATGACCAAATAATATTCAGTTGTATGGCTCTACTGCATTTTGTTTAAACATTTATGCAGAATACTTTTGTCAAATAAAATTTTATTTTATGCTCTAGTGTGTGATGCAGATGACAGCAAAATTGTTGATTGGGGATGGAAGCTGGGACCTGACCCAGACACGTGTCAAACTACTGCACTCCCCAGGCACCCTGTATAATCAAGAATTGGTCCTTTCTATATAAAAAGGGGAAATTCCAATGCAGAGCTTGCGAAACCTTTGAAGCACCTAGGGATGAAGTGGGAGCTCTTCTAGTCAGGAGGTTAGCAAGAACTAGGAAGACTGGGCCGGGCGCGGTGGCTCACGCCTATAATCCCGCACTTTGGGAGGCCGAGGCGGGCGGGTCATGAGGTCAGGTGTTCAAGACTAGCCTGGCCAGTATGGTGAAACCCCGTCCTTACTGAAAATACAAGAATTAGCCGGGCACAATGGCAGGCGCCTGTAATCCCAGCTGCTTCGGAGGCTGCGGCAGGAGAATCGCTTGAACCCAGGCGGCAAAGGTTGTAGTGAGCCAAGATTACGCCACTGCACTCCAGCCTGGGTGACAGAGTGAGACTATGTCTCAAAAAAAAAAAGAACTGGGAAGACTGAAGGCTGAGGTGAACTGTGCATTGCTCCCATCATTACTGCAGAAATCTGCTTGAGGAAACGCTTTATTTATTTATTTATTGAGACAGGGTCTCCTTCTGTCGCCAAGCTGGAGTGCAGTGGCAGATCTCAGCTCATTGCAACTTCTGTCTACTGGGTTCAAGCGATTCTCCTGCCTCAGCCTCTCGAGTAGTCGGGACTACAGGCGCCTGCCACCACGCCCGGCTCGTCTTTGTATTTGTAGTAGAGATGGGGTTTTACTATGTTGGTCAGGCTGGTTTCAGACTCCTTGACCTTGTGATCCGCCTGCATCGGCCTCCCAAAGTACTGGGATTACAGGCGTGAGCTACCGTGCCCAGTTGAGGAAACGCATTTTAAAGTAAAATAAAGAAGGTAAGAAGTTTGGAGGTGCCCTGTGTGTGGCCCACTAATACTGGATGACTCAAGGGTGAGACTAAAAGACAAGAGTGACCTGTGTGAAATAGTAGGCAGTGAAGACACCACAGACCAAGGTTTCTCACTCTTGACTGTAGTGATACATTGGGATGAACTTTTTTTGTTTTAAATACAAGACCACCTGATGGATAGAGTGTGCCAGAAGAAATGGTTGCATTGGATGTAAGAATACACCAGAATACAACTTTGTCGACCAGGCACGGTGGCTCATGCCTGTAATCCCAGCGCTTTGGGAGGCCGAGGCAGGCGGATCATGAGGTCAGGAGATCGAGACCATCCTGGCTAACACGGTGAAATCCCATCTCTACTAAAAATACAAAAAGTTACCCGGGCATGGTGGCACACGCCTGTAGTTCCAGCTACTTGGGAGGCTGAGGCAGGATAATCACATGAACCTGGGAGGCAGAGGTAGCAGTGAGCCGAGATCGCGTCATTGCACTCCACCCTGGTGACAGAGTGAGACTCCGTCTCAAAAAAAAAGAAAGAAGACACCTTTGTTTTACTATAGTTTGGTCTGGCATGACTTAATTGTTAGCCTGTTAAACAGTGGTAATACAGCCAAGTATGCAATTGGTTCTGACGGTGGTAGTTTTTCAGCCGACTTTTAGTTGGACTGGATAGTAACCTTTTGTGGTCTAAACACAATTCAGTCTCCTTTGGAGCTATTTTAGTAAACTAGTTTATTACAAAGCGAGGCATAGCTGCATAATTAGATGATTATCGGGTGATACAAGTCATTTTCTCTCACCTGCATTATGTTCTAATTATTTTTAAAGAGATAATTTCAGGTATATTTTAGTTATGCCCAGAATTATAATCTTTGTGATATTCTTTTCTTGTGAAAATTGTAAGTGGGAGGCTCCAAGAGCTGCACAGCCACCAACTGGGCCAGCTGCTTGCTCGGTAATCCATTTCTTCTGCCGAATCTCCCTTCTACACAAATCCCATTAAGTCCTGTTTTCTATGTCTATAATTTGAACTGTGTCTTTTTAAGTTAGTGTTTGATGTCAAAAATTTTAAATTATTCCTGTATTAGAGATGTAATCATTCTCATGAAAAATCGATAGGTATAGAAATACTGTCTTTTAAGGTTATGCCTTTGTATGGAAAGATAACCAGGTCTTCTGCATAAAGAATTTATAGAAACTAAATCCAGTTAACATTTAGTGGATCCAGTAACAGCCCTAAGTAGGCTCTCTTAAGTGATATTAAAAATGATAATAAGCCTTTCAGAATGAACTAGCCAAAAGCTTAGTACTTTCAAAGGCTGTCTTTTCCTTAGGCTGGAAAATAGCTTTAGACAGATCTTTGGCAACGATTTGTAGGAGATAGACCCCTTTTAAGCTTTAGTATATGTACAAATAAAATTAAATCTAGCATATATATTTGAATTTTTGTGCCACTGTCTTACCAGAAAGTGTGATTTATTCTTTTTTTTTTTTTTTTTTTTTTTTGAGATGGCATCTCACTGTCACCCAGGGTGGAGTGCAGTTGCTTGATCTTGGCTCACTGCAACTTCTGCCTCCCAGGTTCAAGCGATTCTCCCAGCCTCAACCTCCTGAGTAGCTGGGATTACAGGCACATGCCACCACACCCAGCGAATTTTTGTATTTTTAGTAGAGATGGGGTTTCACCATGTTAGCAGGCTGGTCTTGAACTCCTGATCTCAGGTGATCCGCCCCCACCGCACACTCCCAGCCTCAGCCTCCTGCAGTGCTGGGGTTACAGCCATGAGCCACCAGGCCTGGCCTATTCTTTAAAATTTATTTGAAAAGGTTTATTAAAATACTTAAATGATATGTTTTATCTAAGTATAAAAGTAACGTGCTCCCTATAAACATAAATAAAATAAAGCAGAAGTTAACTATCTGTAATCATACAGTTGAAAGGTAGAACCACTGTAACCATTTTGGTATGTGGCTTTGAGTGGGTTTTTTTGTTGTCGTTGTTTCCTTTTGAGACAGAGTCTCAGTTGCCCAGGCTAGAATACAGTGGCTTTATCTCCGCCCACTGCAACCTCTACCTCCTTGGTTCAAGCGATTCTCATGCCTCAGCCTCCCGAGTAGCTGGGATTACAGGCATGTGTCACCATGCTCAGCTCATTTTTTGTATTTTTAGTAGAGACAGGGTTTGCTACGTTGGCCAGACTGGTCTTGAACTCCCGGCCTCAAGTGATCCGCCTGCCTTGGCCTCCCAAAGTGCTGGGATTACAGGCATGAGCCACCACACCCAGCTGCATTTTTTTTTCTTACTCATAGACACATTTTAAAATTAAAATGTAAAATAAAATTTGGATTATATGGTATATGAACTGTTTTACTTAACATTTCATTAGCATTTCCCCGTATTTCTATTGTAACAAATGACCACAAACAGTGGCCTAGAACAACGTGAAATTATTGTCTCACAATTCTGGATATCAGAAGTCCAGAATCGGTCTCACTGAGCTCAAGTCAAAGTTTCAGCAGGGCTGTCTCCTTCTGAAGGCTCTGTGGAGAGAATCAGTTTCCTTTTGTTTTTGTTTCTGTAGGCCACCTGTGTTCCTTGGCTCCTGACTTCTTCCTCAGATTATCTCATCCTCTTGATTGCCTTCTTTTTTTTTTTTTTTTTTTTTTTTTTTTTTTTTTTTTTTTTTGAGATGGAGTCTCTCTCTCTGTTGCCCAGGCTGGAATGCAGTGGCACAGTCTTGGCTCACTCCAACCTCTGCCTGCCAGGTTCAAGTGGTTCTCCTGCCTCAGCCTCCCAAGTACCTAGGATGACAGGCGCCCACCACCATGCCTAGCTAATTTTTGTATTTTTAATAGAGATGAGGTTTCCCCGTGTTGGCCAGGCTGGTCCTGAACGCCTGACCTCAGGTGATCTGCCCACCTCAGCCTCCCACAGTGCTGGGATTACAGGCATGAGCCACTGTGGCCAGCCAACCCGTTGCTCCATCGTCACGTCTCTTACTACCTGTTCTCATCTCCTGCCTCTCTCTTATAGAGACCCTTGTAATGACACCTGGCCCACCTGGATCATCGAGGATACTGTCTTAATGCCTTCATTTAGTCACAGCTGCAAAGTCCCTTTGGCCTGTATGCTTTTGTGTATAAAGGAACATTCCCAGGTTCTAGGAATGAGGATGTGGGCATGTTTGTGGGGACCATTGTTAAGCCTACTGCAGGAGGAGCATTTGAAATTGCTGCATGGCATTCTGTGGTATGCACGAACCATAATTATTTAGTCAGTCTCCTTGTTTATGCACATTTAGATGGTCTCCAGCTTTTCCCACTCATAATCTTGCAGTGTGTATCCTTGGACATAAAGCCTTATGTGCTTCCACATTCATACTTCTTGAATTAAATCCCTAGGGGAGATTTTAGAAAAGCAGGCGACCTGCCTCTGACGAGTGCAGCCTCTGGAGCCAGGCTGACCACCTGAGTTTCCAGCCCAGCTGTCCTGCTTGCTGGCGGTGTGGCCCCAGGCAAGTTGCCTGGCTACTCTGGGCTTCAGTTCTTATCTGAAAATGGGGGTAGTAATGGGTTGTTGGGAGGATTGAATGAGTTAATACTTGCAGACTACTTAGAATGTCACCTGCTACATAATCAATGCTCAGTGAGTGTTAGTTTTTGTTATTTTGGATTTGTTGGACCAAAAGTTTTTAATGTTCGTTTTTGAGCGTTTTAATACATATTTGAAAATTGCCATTCTAAAAGGTTGAGTTTTTTTTTTTTTTTTTAATATTCACCAGCAACGTGTGAGAGTACTTACTTTATTGGATTTGTTGACTTAATAAACATGATTTTTATTCTACAGGGGGTGCCTCATTTTTTCTGTCAAAATGTCATTTGATTTGTTGAATGTAAATCATAGAAACACAGATTAATGTTAGCAGAAATTTACCATGAATCTTTTCAGGAATTCTGTCAATTTCCTAAAATGAGATATACTTTTAATTTCCCTTTAACTAGCTCAGTCCCATCTTTGGATGTCCTTCTACATAACAATTGATGAGTGTAAATCTATCTGACATGGTATGTGGTTTGGTTTCATAGCAGTGAACAGCACTGACTGAATCCAATATAAGAGGCTTAGAATGCCCCTGTCACCACATTTAAAATACCCCCAGGCTCGTGCATCCCTGGCAGGTGAGGCTAAATAAAGAACTTATTTTTTCTGCCTGCTTTGGAAACAGGCTGAACCTAACAGGAAGGTTGCACGAACAGTATGAAACCTTTTTTTCTCTGAAGCATTTGCGAGTAAATTGCAGACCTGATACTCCATTATCCCCCGGTATTTTAGTGGGCGTATCTTCCAAGCAAGTACCTTCTTACGTAATCACAGCACAGTTGTCAAAGTCAGGAAATTAGTTTTGATACATCACTACCATCTGATCCACAGGCAGGCTTATTTGGGTTTTACCAGTTGTCCCTGAGTGCCTGTTACAGCAGATGGATCCAGTTTGGATTCATGAGTTGCATTGTCTCTGGAGTCTCCTTCAATCTGGGGCAGTAGCTCAGACATTCTTGCCTTTCATTACCTTGGTGCTTAGGAAAATTCTAGGCCAGTTGATTTTGTAGAATGTCTCTCAGTTTGGGTTGGTCTCATGTTTCTCATGATTTGATTTCAGGTTGTGTATCTTTGTCAGGAACCTCCCAGAAGTGATGCAGGCTCTTCTCAGTGCATCTGCTCTTGTAGACCTGGCTCCATTTGTCCCATTAATGCTTCCCTTGGACAACTTGGTGGAGCCTCTCCGCTGTAAAATGACTTTTCCCCTTTGAAAAGAGAGATTTTGTTAGCAGTAAGGCATTTTGAGATGATGTAAATATCTCATTCTTCTTCAAACTTTATGTCATTGTGGACTCCTGTGTTCCTGTTTTATTCCACCAATTGGGATCTGTTATATTCATCATTTATTGCAATGCTCAGATTGCCCCGGATTTGGTTAGTGGGGGCCCCTCCAGACTGGCTTCCGTGTTCCTTGGACACTTCCCCATCATTCTGTGAGCCTTTCCTCACTGAGTGACACTGTTCCAAACCCGTCTTATTCTTACCCTACCCAACCTGGAACTAGCTCTCTGTCCAAAGAGCCTGGGTTCTTTTAGTGGAGAGAGATATTTAGAACCAATTGTGGGCACTAGGTGGGCTCCTTGCTATTGGGATTTCACTGCTGCCACACCCTTTTGGAGATAGCTAGGAAATGTATGTAGCATGTACACATGCACTTAGATTTCTTTCTTTCTACATCTGTTAGTCTATGTATTGAAAACCTTAAATGCAGACCAGCATTTATCATTTTGTTCTGATACTGAATGGTTCATTTGTATTTTTCTCTTTCATATTTCTAACTCCCTTATCTGACAGTAAGAAAACTCCATCCCATTATATGTAAAATATTTTTTTGATCAGACAGTTTCACCTTCACTGCTATCACCCCATTGCCTGCGTGGTGCCTTCTTTACTTGCCAGGCTCTGACCCCCTCACCTGGTGCCTCTCCCTTCACATACCTTCCTCACTCTGCTCAGACTCTAAGACCCCATGGTGGGCTTCTGCCGTTCTCCCATGAATACCTACCTTCTTGTCTTCAGCAGAATTCTTCAGAAAGGGAAGAAGAAAAGGCAGAGTTAGCACTCTTTTTAGAAAGTGCTTTTCTTGGGCTGAGCGCAGTGGCTCAGGCCTATAATCCCAGCACTTCGGGAGGCTGAGGGGAGTGGTGGATCACCTGAGGTCAGGAGTTCAAGACCAGCCTGGCCAACATGGCAAAACCCCGTCTCTACTGAAAGTACAAAAATTATCTGGGCATGGTGGCGGGCGCCTGTAATCCCAACTACTGGAGAGGCTGAGGCAGGAGAATCACTTGAACTGGGAGACAGAGGTTGCAGTGAGCGGAGATTGCGCCATCGCACTCCAGCCTGGGCAACAAGAGCAAAACTCTGTCTCAAAACAAAACAAAACAAAACAGCAAGCAGTGAGACTCCATCTAAAAAGAAGAAAAAAGTGCTTTTCCTTAGGTGTGTGTGTCTGTATCTGCATGTGCATGCTCTGTCTGCCTGTCCTGCTGCTGCTTACCTGCTTACCTCTCAGTGGTGAGCCTGTCTTGGGAAGTGTGCCCATCAGGTTTGCATTGTATAGTGAGAACCAGGAGGGACCAGTCGTCACAGCTGAATAGATGTATTAGACCCCGGAAAGTGCAGTCTGTGCTTGCAAAGCCTCACGGACTTGTCTAGTGAGTCAGTGGGAACAAGATCTCTTTAGGCCCAGGCCAGATATGGTGGCTCACGCCTATAATCCCAACATTCTGAGAGGCTGAGGCAGGAGGATCTCTTGAGCCCGGGAGTTTGAAACCAGTCTGGGCAACATGGTGAGACCCCATTTCTACCAAAAAAAAAAAAAAAAAGAATTAGCTGGGCATAGTGGTGCTGTTGTAGTCCCAGCAACTGCTGGGCTGAGGTGAGAGGATCACTTGGGCCTCAAGAGGGTGAGGCTGCAGCGAACCGTGATTGTGCCGCTGCCTTCTAGCCTGGGGGACCAAGCGGGACCCTGTCTCAAAAAAAAAAAAAAGGCCCAGGAGTTTGGGGCTTGGTAACAAGTACAGCCTTGGGGACCCCAGTCCCTCTGCCATCATTTACCGGTCTCTTGCCCCCATTTCGGCATTTTTGTTTTCCTTAAAGGAAATATACATTTTAACCACCTTATTCTAGGATTGGGAAACTATAGAAACTTCAGGATCTGTTGCCATATTTTTTGAGCCATAAATCCTTTGAAATAGTGTCTTGTTAGAACCTGGATTTTAGCTCACCTTTTAGGAACACAAGCAGGTCCACAAGATCCAAACACAGCAAGGGGTGTGTCCTTGTCCCTGTCATTTCCAGCCTCATTCATCCCCATGGGATTTTTACACTTGAAGGCACCTTGCAGCCGCTGGTGGTTTGGTAGACTAGAGCAGGTGGGCTGGAGTTGATAGGCTTGGTAAAATGCAGTCTCGCGGCCAGGCTCACCCACTCACTCATGTGGCCCTTTTCCAGAAGGGACCAGTTACTAAACTAGCGGTCTCTGTCTCTTCAGCTTGCCCAGCTTCCTTTTGCAAATTATTTCCCACAGGTTGTGGTTTCCTTCTGACTTTCCTGTGCCCTCTGTCTTTTGTCATGTCTGAAAGAAAAGGCACTGGATTGCCTGGGATTCTGCCCTAAGCCATGCCCTGGACCCTGAGGCTCATCCTAAATTGAACATGCTCAGAGCTCAGCTCCTGCTGGTGTCTCCCAAGCCAGCTTTTCTGCTATCTTCACCGTCTCAGTTAGGGGCAAGTTCCACTGGTCCAGTCGGGCAACCAGCCTCGGTGTTGCCATGAATCCTTACTTGTGTGCCCCCCCACATCTGGTGGACAGCACATCTGTCACTTCTACCTTCGTATCTGTAATGTCATTGCCTCTTATCACCTCCCCTGCCCACCCTGGTCCAAGCCAGCATCTGCTCTCCCTTGGCTCTTTCTATATAGAAGTCCTCCAGATGCTCCCTGCCTCAGCCTGTGCCCTCTTCCACACCGAAGCCAGAGCGATTGGGCTAAAACGCAAGCCTCTTGTGCTCAGGACTGCCTCACACTTTCTCTTCCCATTCAGAATCAAAGCTGAAGTCCTTTCTGGGACCTGCAGGCCCTCCCCGGGCTATCTCCCCCGTTTCCTCGGATTTCATCTTCGGCTTTCCCTTGCTTAACGCCAGCCTCTTTGCCTTTCTTTCCTCACACACACCAGGAGTGGTCCTTGCCCCAGGGCCTTTTTACTTGCTTTCCCATTGCCTGGATTCTCTTTCCCCAGACCCTTGGCCAGCTTCCTGCATCCGAAGGGCCTTCAGTGAAAAGGCCCCTTCTCAGCAGCTGCTGTAGGTAGCACTGTAGCAGAAAGCCAGCCCTCTCCTGACTTGCTGTATTCCTTTTCTTTGTTTTTTCTTCTTCTTCTTCTTCTTATTATTATTAAGATGAAGTTTTGCTCTTGTTGCCCAGGCTGGAGTGTAGTGGTGTGATCTTGACTCACTGCAATGTCTGCCTCCTGGGTTCAAGTGATTCTCCTGCCTGAGCCTCCTGAGTAGCTGGGACTACAGGCGCCTGCCACCACGCACGACTAATTTTTTTGTTTTTAGTAGAGATAGGGTTTCACCATGTTGGCCAGGATGGTCAGACTCCTGGCCTCAGGTGATCCACCCGCCTTGGCCTCCCAAAGTGCTGGAATTACAGATGTGACCCACCGTGCCCAGCTGTTTTTTCTCCTTCCCAAATGTAGTTTTTATCACCATCTAAATACCATATGTTTTACTTGTCTTAGTTACGGTCTGTCTCCCTGCACTGGAAGGTGAGCGCCATGAGGTCAGAGATTTCTATGGTGTTTTGTTTATTACTCTATTCCTACTCCTAGAACAGTTACTGGCTTGTAATAGTTTCTCACTAAATGAGTTGGATGCGTGAACACAGGAGCTCAGCAATCTCATCCTTTGGCCGTGTTTTATCTCTGTGCTGTTCACTGCCATTGGATGGAAGAGGTCCGCATTTCCAGTTGTTGGCTGGGGTGTACCTGCTTGAGGTCCTCTCTGCCCCCCTCGGCTTTCAGCCTCTCCAGACTGACCCGTCTTTGCCTCCCTCCTCAGGCTGGGTGGTGCTGATCCTTGTGCACGTCCGTGTCTTTACAGCGTTGCCATCCTTGGGATGCTCTGCTCCTCCCTCCCTCATGCCCATCTTTCAGTCCTGCCGAGCTCAGATTCTTCCAGAGCTGCTGCGGTGCCCTCTTCACAGCCTGGAGAGAACTGTGTGTCAGTTCAGCATCTATGACCCTGGATGCCTGCCTCTCCTTTGGCATTTTCATTTCCTGCATTTTGTTTAGTTGTGTTTGGCCTCCTTAAATTTAACTAGATCACACTTTGAAGGTTGTGTCCCGACGCGCTAATAATCCGTGTTTGTTCTGTAGTACCTGATAGTATCTTAAGTTGGTAAGTACTCTAAAGTTGCCTGATCTAATGAATAAGTTAAGGTAAAGTGTCTTATAATAATTGCCTTCTCCGTTTTCCAAAAACCCCAAATTTATTATTATTTTTAATTTGGGGAAGAACTGATTACCTTAGAGTTTTTTTTTCATTTATTATTTTTTATTTTTTTTGAGACAGTCTTGCCATCACCCAGGCGGGACTGCTGCAATGGCACAATCTCAGCTCACTGCTGCCTCTGCCTCCTGCGTTCAAACGATTATCCTGCCTCAGCCTCCCCAGTAGTTGGGATTACAGGCATGCACCACAATGCCCAACTAATTTTTTTTTCAGTAGATTTCACCATGTTGGCCAGGCTGGTGTCCAACTCCTGGCCTCAAGTGATCCGCCCGCCTCAGCCTCCCAAAGTGGAATCACACCAGGATTACAGGTGTGAGCCTCCACACCTGGCCTTTTTTTCAGTAAAAAACCCCCAAACCCGGCCGGGTGTGGTGGTTCACGCCTGTAATCCCAGCACTTTGAAAGGCTGAGGCGGGTGGATCACAAGGTCAGCAGATCGAGACCATCCTGGCTAACATGGTGAAACCCCGTCTTTACTAAAAATATAAAAAAAAAATTAGCCGGGCATGGTGATGGGCGCCTGTAGTCCCAGCTACTTGGGAGGCTGAGGCAGGAGAATGATGTGAACCTGGGAGGCGGAGCTTGCAGTGAGCCGAGATCGTGCCACAGCACTCCAGCCTGGGTGACTGAGCAAGACTCCATCTCAGAAAAAACAAAAACAAAAAACAACCAAACCCTTTCTTTCCATTTCTTTTAAAGGCAAGTATCTGCCTAAGTTGTAAGAGAACATCAGCCATCTATTCTGCATGGGCTGTGTTATAAGTTCTTACCTAAGAGTCTTTACCTTTGAGTGAATTTTTTTTTTTTTTTTTTTTTTGAGACGGAGTCTCGCTCTGTCGCCCAGGCTGGAGTGCAGTGGCCGGATCTCAGCTCACTGCAAGCTCCGCCTCCCAGGTTTACGCCATTCTCCTGCCTCAGCCTCCCGAGTAGCTGGGACTACAGGCGCCCGCCACCTCGCCCGGCTAATTTTTTGTATTTTTTAGTAGAGACGGGGTTTCACCGGATTAGCCAGGATGGTCTCGATCTCCTGACCTCGTGATCCGCCCGTCTCGGCCTCCCAAAGTGCTGGGATTACAGGCTTGAGCCACCGCGCCTGGTGAGTGAATTATTTTAGAACAGGTTGAATTAAAGTTGATTTAACCCAGTTGGGTCTAAGATTTTTCTCACTACTATTACTTATATTTGTGTTATATGGAGCCGACATGTGTCGTAGATTATTTAGCTTGAGGCAGAAAAGTTTTAAGAGGCTCTTTTGTTTGTTTTTTAAGTGGAGACAGAGTCTCACTGTGTCACCCAGGCTGGAATGTAGTGGTGCACTCTTGGCCCACTGCAACCCTCCAGGCTCAGGCGATCTTCCTGAGAAGCTGGGACTATAGATGCACCACCATGCCTGACTAATTTTTAATAATTTTTTGGTAGAGATGGGGTTTCTCCATGTTGCCCAGGCTGGTCTCAAACCCCTGGGCTCAAATGATTATTCCTTCCTTTTTAACAGCAACATCAAAAAACCTGCCTTGAGTAAGGAACCCATTTAATAAATATCTTTTAAATATATATTCATTTACTGTGGTATGAGAACTGTTATTACTGGCTTTTATCTTCTTTGGCCAGTAGTCTTTAATTAAGCTAGATACATGCTTCATGTCATTATTTTCTTTGTACTCCACTGCTGGATGTATCAAGCATAAAGAAACTGAGAAATAGGGGCTTACTCCTGAGTAAACTTCTGTGAAACCTGTTAGGGTGGCTTTAGGTGCCCTCTGCTTTTCTGGTCTTTCTGTTTGGCTCTTTGCTTTTGCTCGTGCGTTGGCATTCTCGTTGTTGTTGTTCTTGTCAAGGTGGATGTAACTGCTTTAAACTTTCACTCGTCTCAGATGAGTTCCACGTCTCTTAGTTGCCAGTGCCAGTACTAGAGATAGACTTGTTTTTCAGGATCAGTTGTTAGTACAGTAGTGAGAGTCCCTACTTAGTAAATGTAAAAATATCGTTTGGATATTTTAACCCCTCACAGTACTTTTATCAATGTTTTTCTACTTGCGGAAGCACATGTTGATAGTTCCAGAAACCAAAAACTCAGAAGCACCAGTTTCTGCCAGAAGAATGAGTTTTAGAGCTTGAAGTACCTTTCCTAATAGATGACTAACTCCTTGTCCTTAATGTTTTCTTTTTAAATACAAGTAGTGGGCAGACATGGTGCCTCATGACTGTGATCTCAACGCTTTGGGAGGCCAAGGTGGCTGGATCACCTGAGTTTGAGACCAGCCTGGACAAAATGCCGAGACCCCTTCTCTATATTAAAATCCAAAAATTAGCTGGGTGTGGTGATGCATGCCTGTAGTCCTAGCTACTCGGGGTGCTGAGGCCAGAGGATTGCTTGAGCCCAGGAAGTTGAGGCTGCAGTGAACTGCAGAGATTGCGCCACCCACTCCAGCCTCAGTGTCAGAGTGAGGCCCTTCTTCAAAATAAATAAATAAATAAATAAATAAGAGTAATAAAATCCTAAGTAACACTGGAAGGCCTCTCTTGCTTCATTTACGCATTTCCCACCCTGCTGGATTATTTATGCCCCAGGTATGGTCTGTGCAACTGATTTTTCTGGGTATGTTACAGCCAGCATTGTTCTTTACTATTGCTCTGTTTTCATTGTGAAGAATGGCAGTTTTTCTTACAATTTAGATGTTTTGGAAGATGTCAGTGTCCATGTGTAATTTAATATTCAAATGACATTTTTGTTTAGCAGTAACATCCCTCACAAACTGTCCTCTCATGTCACTCCAGTAAAGAGATCATCTGGTTTTGTAACACATTTAGCGAGTTATATTTCTTTAAGTGTGAGGTTTCAGGTAAAATAGATTTCAAGACAGTAAACCCTTTTATGCTCTTTTCATAGAATTGGTAGAAAATATTTCAAAATCTGTAATGTTAAAGCATAGTGTTTCTTAAAGAAGGTGTTAAATATCACTTATATGGAAATTACTTTGCTGTTAGGTATTAATGTTACAGCAGAAAGTGAGGATGTATAACAAGCTTTTGCCTGAAAACCTCATGAAATTTGTGGGAAGTAAAAGTGCCAACTGGGGAAATCCTCTGGGGATTGAGTTGCAAATGATAGGAAATACAGAATCTGAAACAGAACAAAGGATCATCCTGATTCCCTCTTCTCTTTGACTGCTAGAATGCTCAGGTCCAGTGTGCTTAATATTTTTGGTGTTGTTTTGTTATCCTTAGTTTTTTCCATTTTTCTCATTTATTTTATTGTTTTATTTTTGAAGATGCCTAAAAAAATTTTCCCATGAAAGCAGTGAGTAATAAGTAAATAAACACGAAATAATACGTTTCATGGTTGTATGGCACATTAATTTGTCTTAAAACTGGGATATCTCTTTTATTCTCTTATTTATTGTTTTAGACATAGGGTCTCACTTTGTTGCTCAGGCTGGACTCAAACTCCTGGGCTCAAATGATCTTCCTACCTCAGCCTCCCAAGTAGCTGATCTACAGGCACCTGCCACCTTGCCTGACTGACCCACCTGTTTAAATTATAAATACAACTAAATCATACCTGGCTATGTCAGTTTGCTACTAATGTCTGTTTGCACTATTTTTTGTTTCATAGATTGGCTCACAGTGGTTGATTGATCAACCCTGTTGGACGTTGGTTCTGTGGTACAAATGGAGTATAGGACTCAGTCATCACGGCCTGAGTGAGAGAAGCCTTATTTCCAAGATGGAGAAGAAGCGGAGAAAGAAATGAAAGCCTCGCTTCAGGCTGAACCACAAAAGGCCATGGGATTTAACTTTTATTTACGTTGGACAAGACTGTAAGATGGCTGATCAGTAATGTTGCAGCTTTTAGCCGAAACAAAAATTTACTTCTAATCAAGAAGAAAAAAGTGTGATTTGAACGTATGCAATTTTATGATCATATTCGCTTATGACCATGAAGCTTGTCAACATCTGGCTGCTTCTGCTAGTGGTTTTGCTCTGTGGGAAGAAACATCTGGGCGACAGACTGGAAAAGAAATCTTTTGAAAAGGCCCCATGCCCTGGCTGTTCCCACCTGACTTTGAAGGTGGAATTCTCATCAACAGTTGTGGAATATGGTAACGATGTTGTCTTCAATATTAGGACCTCCCATCCTGTTTTTTTCAAGTGTGCTTAATATAACATTAGCTATCGCTGAAGAACATGTTCCTCTTTTCTACAGTATATTTCTTTTTTTTTTTTGGAGACAGAGTCTCATTCTGTTACCCAGGCTGGAGTGCAGTGGCATGATCTCTGCTCACTGTGACCTCTGCCTCCTGGGTTCAAGCAGTTCTCATGCCTGAGCCTCCCAAGTAGCTGGGATTATAGGTACCTGCCACCGTGCCTGGCTAATATTTTGTTTTGTTTTGTTTTTGAGGTGGAGTCTCACTCTGTTGCCCAGGCCGGAGTGCAATGCTATGATCTCGGTTCATTTTCTACCTCCCGGGTTCAAGCAATTCTGCCTCAGCCTCCCAAGCAGCTGGGACTACAGGCACCCACCACAACTCCCAGCTAATTTTTTCTATTTTTAGTAGAGATAGGGTTTCACCATCTTGGCCAGGCCGGTCTTGAACTCCTGACCTCGTGATCTACCCACCTTGGCCTACCAGAGTGTTGGGACTACAGGCATGGTGGCTCATGGCCTTTTTTTTTGTATTTTTAGTAGAGATGGGGTTTCAGCATGTTGGCCAGGCTGGTCTTGAACTCCTGACCTCAAGTGATCACCCTCCTTGGCCTCCCAAAGTGCGGGGATTACAGGCATGAGCCACTGTGCCTGGCCTTCTGTCGTGAATTTCCAATGGGTTGACTGCACAGCTCATGAATATTAACTTTGTGTAAGTTTGTTTCCCAGTAGAGTAAGCTTATATGATACAAGGAAATTGACATGAATTATTTACCTACACCTTCTGTTTTTTTTTTTCTTTTAGAGACAGAGTTTTGCTCTTGTCACCCAGGCTGGAGTGCAGTGGTGCCATCTCAGCTCATTGCAGCCTTGACCTCCCAGGCACAAGTGATCTCCCACTTCAGCCTCCCAAGTAGCTGGGACTACAGGCACCTGCCACCATGCCCAGCTAATTTTTTTCTTTTTCTTTCTTTCTTTCTTTTTTTTTTTTTTTTTTTTTTTTTTTTGAGATGGAGATTCACTCTTGTTGCCCAGGCTAGAGTGCAGTGGCGCCATCTCAGCTCACCACAGCCTCTGCCTCCCGGGTTCAGGCCATTCTGCCTCAGCCTCCCGAGTAGCTGGGATTACAGGCATGCGCCACCACACCTGGCTAATTTTGTATTTTTAGTAGAGACTGCATTTTTCCATGTTGGTCAGGCTGGTTTTGCACTCTGACCTCAGGTGATCCTCTCGCCTTGGCCTCCCAAAGTGTTGAGATTATAGGCATGAGCCACTATGCCCAGCCTACACCTTGATTCTTTGGAACAGGTGCCATTGTAGTTGGTAAGGATGGGGAGCTGGGAGGTGCTGAATGTTTATGTTCTAGAGTTTATATGAAGAACTAAGCAAACAGTGTCACATAATCCACTCTGGAATTTTGCTATTGTTTTCATTTTAAGAAACACTGAGCATTCAGTTCTCTGAATTCTTTTCCTATTTGAAAAAAAATTATATACATTTCTTTGTTGTGTATTCAGACTTCTGTAGGTATATGCTTTTTAAAAAAATATCACAGGTATCTGGTTTTGAATGATGTATTCTGTGTGGTTAGGTGATTCATACAGATATTTATTTATTTATTTATTTATTTGGGACAGAGTCTTGCTCTGTCACCAGATAGGGGTGCAGTGGCGTGATCTCAGCTCACTGCAGCCTCCGCCTCCCGGGTTCAAGTGATTTTCCTGTCTTAGCCTCCCAGGATTATGGGTGCCCACCACCACACCCAGCTTATTTTTTGTATTTTTAGTAGAGATGAGGTTTCACTATGTTGGCCAGGCTGGTATCAAACTCCTCACCTCATAATCTGCCCACGTCAGCCTCCCAAAGTGCTGGGATTACAGGTGTGAGCCACCACGCCCAGCCCCATATAGATGATTTTTACTCAAAGCTCTGCAGACAGCTGTCTAGCCATTGAAAGTAGTCTTTGTGTTTTCCTTTCATCTGCTGTGGGCTTTAAGATAATTTTTGTTTTGCCAGATTTTAGATTAGATACAATGTAGTATATGTTACAATGTATGTGCCTAAATTCTTATTTTTGTTTGTGGTGATTGGTTTCAGAATATATTGTGGCTTTCAATGGATACTTTACAGCCAAAGCTAGAAATTCATTTATTTCAAGTGCCCTGAAGAGCAGTGAAGTAGACAATTGGAGAATTATACCTCGAAACAATCCATCCAGTGACTACCCTAGTGATTTTGAGGTGATTCAGATAAAAGAAAAACAGAAAGCAGGGCTGCTGACACTGGAAGATCATCCAAACATCAAACGGGTCACGCCCCAACGGAAAGTCTTCCGTTCCCTCAAGTATGCAGAATGTGAGTATTGTGATTGTAGGCAGATTTCTGTCTCTGCCATTTACTCTGAAAAATCTCAAACTGCAGAGTACTTGAAAAATAGTACAGTGAGTATCCGTGTCCTTCCATCTAGTTTGCTAATTGTGAACATTTTCCTGGTAGGAATTTTTTAGTTTAATTTTGTTTTTTTCGTGCACAGGGTTGGTGGTGGGGGGTGGAATTATTTTTTAAAAAGAGACCTCGTGCTGTTCTGGTAAAAGAAAATCTGAGGGTTTGCAGTGGTAGATGGTAGTGATCTTTGTTTCTGTTGGAAGTGATTTGCGCCAGCTTCGTCTCAGAGCTTTCAGACTTCAAGGCTGCGGCTGCGGCTGCCTTCTTGTGCTGAAAGACGCATCCTTATGTTTGCTTCTTTCTTGCATTTTGCTTCTCTCAGTGTGTGTGTGTGTGTGTTTCAGGACGCAGTTTCACTCTTGTTGCCCAGGCTGAAGTGCAGTGGCGTGATCTTGGCTCACTGTAGCCTCCACCTCCCGGGTTCAAGCGATTCTCCTGCCTCAGCCTCCCGAGTAGCTGGGATTACAGGCATGCGCCACCACACCCAGCTAGTTTTGTATTTTTAGTAGAGATGGGGCTTCTCCATGTTGGTCAGGCTGGTCTTGAGCTCCTGACCTCAGGTGATCCGCTCTCCTCAGCCTCCCAAAGTGCTGGGATTACAGGCATGAGCCACCGTTCCTGGTCCCATTTTTTAAGGCAGTCTTGCAAAATATGTTTTCCTTGGGTTTCATTTTGTTTTTCTCAAAGCCTCCTGACCAGCAGTAGTCATGCATCAGCTGGGTTTGTTTAAGTCATCAGCTGTGCACGTGTGAGGATGGAAGGAATTTGGCTTTTCCTGTTCTTCTCCAGGGCTTAGTCTTTCCTACTTCATTACAATTGGGCTTGTCAAGATAGAGTTTAGCCTCAAGTAATAAATTGCATATTTATTAAATGATATTTTCCAAAGATATATATTACCAAAGGAAAAGGGTTTTTTTTTCCTGTTTATCTTAAATCAGGTTAACAAATTGCTAGTTCTGTTATTGTTTACTATCATTTCTTTCATCAGAAGGAAGAAGAAATTAAAATTTTTCTCTTCTTTATCTATCATATTTTAGGCCTAAGAGCCTCTGAGGTTTTGCTGCATTAAACACACACACACACACACACACACACACACACACACACACACGAAGAGAAGTTTAATTTTCATAGTAAAACCAGGTGTAAACTTCAGGCATCTGACTTTCTCAGAGCCTTTTCTGCTTACTCCAGATGTTATGTATTATTCTCCTTAAAAAGTAGTGACACCTCAGAATAATCCAGGAAGATAAAAGCCAATCACACCTGATACAATTAGCCAAATATATACATTGTGGTATTTTACTTGACTTCAGTTATCTTAAAGAGCTCTAGAATGCTTTAGGAGACACGGAGTTGCCTAATTTTAGCACAAGAATCCTAGACTCTCTGGAGGTGGGATTCCCTTGTGCACCATCTCCACTGCGTGTGTCCTGGGTGCCTGACCCCCCTGTGAGGGGAACCTTGCCCGCGTTGCCTGCCCGTGCCCCTTGAAGGTAGCTGTGGCCTTCAGCAGTAAGCGCCTTTCCCATCTTGAAGCTTCAGTTTTGTCATTCATAAAATGGAGCTGATACTCCCCGCCTCACGGGGCTGTCATGAAGAGAACATGAAGTAATGCATATGAGGAAAGCAGTAGAGTGTTCAGGATGTTGTAAGTAACCAAATGTTAACGATTTCTATGATTCTTACTCATAGAAGGTTTTGCTTTATGCTTTATTTTGGGCTGACACCATTCTCACTCTGGATCCCACCCATTTCATTCTATCCGTAAGACAAAGCGTACCTGTTTTCTACAAGACAATAGTTAAAGATATGATGAAGATAACTGTCTTTTTGATATTTGAAGATACCCATGGTGTGTCTCTTTTGGCAATTTTTTCTCTCCAAGCTAAATCCCCAGTTCCTTCCATAGTTACTCAGATCCTTCCATAGTTACTCAGATGACATGATTTCAAGTCCCCTCATCATTGTAAGTGTTTTCCTTTGAATGTACTAATTTTTCTAAATTATTCTAAAGCTGTGAAGCCCTGAACTGAGTATAATACTGGAGGTGTAGTCTGGCCTGTGCAGGGTTGAGCAGAGCAGACCCCTTCCTGGTCTCAGTGTTGCTCTTCAGTCAGCACCTCCAGCATTGTCCTGTGCTGTTGATTTAAAGATCAGACTCAGCACAGGAATTTCAATTAAGAACCATTTCAGCTGGACTGTGCAAATATTTACTTACCAGAATTGACGTGACTGTGTATGCTTCCAGGTCCCTGTACTTACATGGGTGTCGCTTGGTAAGGCTGGAATAAAAATGACAATGATTTGCTTTAGAAACAGAACTGTATTAGTAGTATAGATTTTCTCCTCTTAAAACGGATTTGAGATATGACTTGTTCATTGTAACATGGTCTTTGAAAGGTAAAGGGAAAACTCTTTTTTTTTTTTTTTTTGAGACGGAGTCTCGCTCTGTCACCCAAGCTGGAGTGCACTGGCCAGATCTCAGCTCACTGCAAGCTCCGCCTCCCGGGTTTACGCCATTCTCCTGCCTCAGCCTCCCGAGTAGCTGGGACTACAGGCGCCCGCCACCTCGCCCGGCTAGTTTTTTGTATTTTTTAGTAGAGACGGGATTTCACCGTGTTAGCCAGGATGGTCTCGATCTCCTGACCTCGTGATCCACCCGCCTCGGCCTCCCAAAGTGCTGGGATTACAGGCTTGAGCCACCGCGCCCGGCCGGTAAAGGGAAAACTCTTAGGCCATTTCTGTGCTATTTCCTTTTTCCTCCGCTTTTTAAAAATAGACTTACAGGTAGTAAAATTCGTCCTTTTTATTTTTATTTACTTATTTTTTTTCGTCCTTTTTAGAGTACAGTTTGGCAAGTTTTGGCAAAAGTATACCATCAAATATCCACCAACAAAATCAAGATATGGAATAATTCCATCACCCTCAGAAATTCCCCATCTCTCACTCCTTTGTAGTTCTTTTGTTTTTTTGAAAGGTGAAATTCTAGCAGATAAGAATATTGAGAATATTGAGCAATATACGGTTTTTTAAAGTCCCGTTGATATTTGATGCTCAATGGGATGACATGGCTTTTGCCTATCCCAGAAATCTAGTGAAACTTCTAGTGAAAATAAAACTCCATGAATGCTTAGGGTCATTTTCTTTAACTTCTCCCCTTTCTGGTTCAGTGAGAACAAGTTGCTGATGAAAAATCAGGTTTGTCTTTAGTTTTAGTATCACAGTTAGCTTCTTAAAATTATTATTATTTAATTTAATCAGTCTTTCTCTGCCTTACCTTGGTTAGAAAATTTCAAGTAGAGAACTATTTGGGAATAGTATGATAGCTAAATAACATCCTATAATTATAATTGCATTGAGACTGTCCTTCTAGAAAAAGAAGATAATCCCACTTTCCCTCAAACAGAATGGCAAATGGTAATCCTCGCTGTGTTTGGGGTCGTTTTGCCTGGTGGGTATCGTGTTTTGTTCTTCTGTTCTGACCTTTCTCTCCCTTGCCTCTAGCTGACCCCACAGTACCCTGCAATGAAACCCGATGGAGCCAGAAGTGGCAGTCATCCCGTCCCTTGCGAAGAGCCAGTCTGTCCCTGGGCTCTGGCTTCTGGCATGCTACGGGAAGGCATTCGAGTAGACGGCTGCTGAGAGCCATCCCGCGCCAGGTTGCCCAGACACTCCAGGCAGACGTGCTCTGGCAGATGGGATATACAGGTGTGTGCTATTACCCAGGGAAGGTGCGGAAAGTCCGGACATCTAGGAATTCCGTGTTCGGGACTGCCTAGTGCGAAAGCCCTGCAACCTTCCACTTCTGACCTTCGTTCTATTTGTTGAGCTGGAAGGTAGCCAAGTACTCCTCGTCTTTGACTCCTGTTATGCCAGGCATCCGTTTCTGTGGCTTTTCTAATTGCCACCATTTGTGTCTTATTTTTGTTACCATTTCTGAGGTTAGAAGGGGCAGACTGTGGAGCACTTCTCTCCTGTTGACACGTACACAAACGAGCACAGCACTGCTGGCTGCTGGCACTGGCCGACAGGCCTGCAGAGGTCTGTCACTTCTTGGGGAAAAATGGTCCCTGATCTGGGTAATTCCATGGAAATTAGTTTATCACTTGAGTTTGGTGCCCTGAATGCAGAGTGACTAAGTAATTGACTATCAACTTGCTAATGATTTGTTTCGGAACAGGAAGCGGTGTTAATGATCATGTCCTGTGAAATAAAACTCAGAACAATAAGGGTTTTTCCTTTGCTGATTCATCATGACAAAACATTCCTGTTTTATCTAATGTGAAGATTTTTACCTTCTAAATGTAAACCAGTTTCACCTGCTCCCAGGAAATCTCAGTTTGCCTAAGTGTCTTTCTGGTATCTCCTTGACTTAGGGACCCTTACCTCTCCTTTGATCTCCTTGGCTCCCTGTCCTCCAAAATGTCTGAGATACTTCAACTTATAATACCTGGTGGACTGGCATTTCATTAAAATGTGTGTCTCCCCATAGTTTCACCTTTTTAGAGTGAGAACTCCTTCACAAAACAAGTTTTCTAATCATCAGAAATAATTTTTTATTCCCCCCAAACCAAATGGTTTCTGATTTTGTGTGCATTTTTTAAAAGTAGCATTGATCTTTATATTTATCTCAGTGTAATAGATTGTTTCACATAGTATTGATGTGTACACAGCCCTTTTGCCAGAAAGACATTACCCTCTTGACACTGGTTAGCTGTTAAGTCATACAGGTATTCTGTATTTTTTCTAGATGCTTTCTAGAATTTTTGGTCAGACAGGCCAGTTGTGTTTCACATTGGTGTTGATGGCTTTGGCCAGTATCTGGAATAGACTTACTATTCTAGAAAAGGGCACGCTGCAGTGATTTTTCTTAGGTGTGATGAGCCCCGTGTGGTGTTAGTTGTTCCTCGCGGCAGCATTTGCTGTTTTATAAATGAGCTGCATGGAGTAAATTGCTGTCCTTGTCAGGAATGGGAATGGTTCCCCCTTTTCCCCTTTTCTGTGTCCTGCTCCTTGGGTGTGTGGTTTGTGAGTGTTTTGCAGGGCCTCTGAGAAGCGGGGGTGGAGACCTGTGATAAATTGCCAGAAGGAGAGTATCGGTAGGTGCCATCCTGGAGGCTTGAGAAGCCCGCTAGGAGTGGAAGGAGTGGTTCCATCCTGAGTGCTAGTGGCAATTGAGGAGGGTCTAGAAGGATTTTCTGCTTATCCTTAAATCTTACTTGGTGACAGATGATGGCATTGCTCCTGCTGTCCTCTTTGCTTGGCCTTGGCTTAGCCAGCTGACCCTGGGAGCAGCTGGCTTAACTTGTTTGCTCTGAGCAGGCTTTGGCCTTCCACAGTATGTCATTTTCTGTGGGTCCCAGGAAAGAATGTATTTTACAGGCAAAATCCAAAAAGATGATTTCTTCAGACATGATTGTGTTTGCTTTCTTTTCCGAATAAGGTGCTAATGTAAGAGTTGCTGTTTTTGACACTGGGCTGAGCGAGAAGCATCCCCACTTCAAAAATGTGAAGGAGAGAACCAACTGGACCAACGAGCGAACGCTGGACGATGGTGGGTCTCAGTGGCAGTGAGAATGTGGTCATGTGTGGACGTAGGACATCACTCCCGTCCTCTCTGATTGATTGAGAGGGTATTTAGTGCATGATTCCACAGTCTGTCAGCAATTACTCAGACAAGCCCAAGTTGTTATTGTGCCTTTTGTTGTGGCAGAAACTGCTCTGAATACCTCAGAGGATGTCGGGAAGTAGTGCTTCAGGAGAGAGTGGGGATGCCTGGTGCAGGGGCAGCTCCCCATCCGGAAGAGCGTGGAGGTGGCTAGACCTAGAAGGGGTGCTTGTGCCAGTGATGTCCAAGGGGATCGTAGAGCAGCAGCAGAGACCCTCCTCTCCAGCACTTGGAAATAGAAGGCTGTGAAACTCATGGCCTGGAATGTTGCGTCCTGGCACTTGCTATCCAGTGTGTTTAATGGGATTGTTTTCTTTATGGACTACAGGGTTGGGCCATGGCACATTCGTGGCAGGTGTGATAGCCAGCATGAGGGAGTGCCAAGGATTTGCTCCAGATGCAGAGCTTCACATTTTCAGGGTCTTTACCAATAATCAGGTAGGTGTTTTGAGGACCCCTGAAACTTGAGGAATTCATACTGAAATGTAAAAAGCAGAATCACTGGACTTAACACACTTATGTAAAAGGAGTGCACGTCAGTGACGCTGAGCCATTCATACCGCAGCACACATGCCCAGTTTACTCTTCCTCTGCCTCCTGGGTGGCTCCGCCCTTCTCCCACCAGCCACCGTGTCGACCTAACTTGAACACTGAAGACCCTGCTGAGGCTACCACTTACAACGATTCTTTGATGTCCCTTGTTTCTTCTCTACCTCCAGGCTTCCCCAGACCTCTGTGCCCTGGGTCGGGTGTCTGCATGACAGAATAGAACAGTTGCACATAGAATAAGTGTGTTTGCCTCCCTGATTGGGCTCCTACCACCTTCAGCTGTTTTATTTACCTCTGTGTCCCCACACCTGGCATTGTGTTGGGTAATGTGAGTTTACAAGCTTTGTTCCTTCACTCTTCATTTGCAAACCGTAGAAAAGGGAGAGGGTCCTAGTATTTGTTTCTTTTTTCATCATTTATTTTTTAAGGTTAATTTTTGAATAGGTAATACATAGCTCAGAAATGTCAAAAGGTAACACAGTGAGGCCCCCACCCCGTCCCCGTCCAGCAGGTTCTTTCCTCACTTGCCCGTGTCTCTTGTGTGATGATGTTCCTTTCTTATACCTCCTTCTAAAATTTCTTTGGTGTATATAAGAAAATATAAAGACGTGATCTTTTAAAAGCCTTTTAAAAACATAATCTTAATCATTACATTGCTTCTCTTCCTACTGTAAACTTAATTTTATATTTTTAAAAAAGCAACAGCTGAAGGTGATCCACAAAGTAATGTACCTTTTGTAAGGAACATAGGAGCACTTGAACATCAGAGGACTAATACTGTGAAATAACTGTTACCGCTGCCGTTTGTCCTTCAGTCTATTTAGGAATGAGAAGATTAGATAGATAAGTTGAACTATTCCAAAATGCTTAACTTAATAGAAGTGCCTTGGGATAAGTCCTTTTACAGGAGAGGGCAGTTGGAAGCATGAGTGTTTTCCAGGAAGACATTCTTTGTGTAGAGAGCTGCGCATTTCACCTGGAGAGATAGGCCACCTGCGGAACACAGCTGTCTCTTCCTTAGGTTCAGTTCCAAGGACTTAGAACTTCTAGGTGTTGTATTTTACTCTCCAGAGCATTATGCATACTCAGGATTTATTTCTGGTTTGGTTTTTTTTTTTTTTTTTTTAGACGGAGTCTCGCTCTGTGGCCCGGGCTGGAGTGCAGTGGCTGGATCTCAGCTCACTGCAAGCTCCGCCTCCCAGGTTCACGCCATTCTCCTGCCTCAGCCTCCCGAGTAGCTGGGACTACAGGCGCCCGCCACCTCGCCCGGCTAGCTTTTTGTATTTTTTAGTAGAGACGGGGTTTCACCGTGTTAGCCAGGATGGTCTCGATCTCCGGACCTCGTGATCCGCCCGTCTCAGCCTCCCAAAGTGCTGGGATTACAGGCTTGAGCCACCGCGCCCGGCCTTATTTCTGGTTTTAAGTTAAAAAAAAAATTAAGGGAAATACTTTATGATTTTAAGAGCCTTAGAAATAAAAACTGTCCTAGCTCTTTAAGACTTGATTGAAACACTAAGCGGACTGTTTTAATATTTAACTAGGTATCTTACACATCTTGGTTTTTGGACGCCTTCAACTATGCCATCTTAAAGAAGATTGACGTGTTAAACCTCAGCATTGGCGGCCCGGACTTCATGGATCATCCCTTTGTTGACAAGGTTTGTGGAGTCATTGCACACAGGGTTTGGGTGACAGCTCCTGCTCTTTCGCAGTGTCCAACTTTGCATCACATCTAGTGTGTTAGTGGCTTTTCATCCAGGTGGTGACAGCTTTGTGAGAACAGATGGCTAATGACATGAGCTTCAGTGATGTGCATGTCATAAATTGAGTGGGTTAGAGGCCTTAGAGTAGGTGTTTATAAGGAGCACATGGTGCCTTGCTGATTCTTTTTTTTGTATTTTTTTCTTTGAGATGGAGTTTGATTCCTCTTAGCTAGGCTGGAGTGCAGTGGCGTGGTCTCGGCTCACTGCAACCCGCCTCCCAGGCTCAAGCGGTTCTCCTGTCTCAGCCTCCCAAGTAGCTGGGATTATAGGCGCACACCACCAGGCCTGGCTAATTTTTGTATTTTTAGTAGAGATGGGGTTTCACCATGTTGGCCAGGCTGGTCTCCAATTCCTGACCTCAGGTGATCCACCCAGCTCAGCCTTTCAAAGTGCTGGGATTACAGGCGTGTGCTACCATGCCCTGCCGATTCTTTCTTACCTAAACATGCAATTTTGTTTTCCTGAAAGTGACTAGAAAGTCAGCATCTGCTCTGTGCACTGCATGCTTCTCCGCCCCGGGTGGTATTCTCTAAACCTGCAAGTTGCCAGCATATCCACCTTTATGATGGTCCAGTGCTGCTTTTTTAGAACTGTTTTTAGATGTTGTGTAGGTTTTTTGTTTTTGTTTTTTCTTTTTGGACAATTATACATTAAGAGTGGTATACTTTCATTAAATAAATGCTCATTTTGTAGGTGTGGGAATTAACAGCTAACAACGTAATCATGGTTTCTGCTATTGGCAATGACGGACCTCTTTATGGGTAAGTAGCCCCAGCAGGGATGACCTTGGGAATTTTTTCCCCCTTAAATAACTGAAAAATTGTTATCTGTTTGTGTATCCACCTATGGTTACCTGTTTATATCTGTCTAAAACTTTGTCTTAAGGATGTTTTCCTCATGTAAAAAAATACTGTAGGATGCATGATGAACACCCAGGTACTCACCACCCGCCTCAGCAGTTGTCACCTCAAGGCCAGTCTTCCTTCTATTTATGTCTTTAAAATTTTGTTACAAATTGTAATTTAGAAGCCTAAAGTTTTTATTCTAACTACCTTTTTTTCCCCAAAATCAATCAGAAAAGTGAATCTATTAGAAAGAGATTCTGCAGTGTTGATGAGATCTGTGTGCAAAGCATTGGGGTAAAGAGGCAAACGGAAGAGGTTTCTGCCTGTCTCCGAAAGAGCAGGTGCGAGCACAGTGACACTCATTCACGGAGGAAGTGCTGGCGGGCCTCATGGCAACATGGACGGTGCTTTGGGAGTTGATGAGAGGGATCATGTAGGAGGGAGGCAGGGAGGACGGTGTCACAGGGGGCCTTTGTGCTGAACTTAAGCAGCACGAGATGTGAAACATTTGCCACTGAATCCCAGCCAGTACACTCCTGTCTGGTTAGAGGTCTCAGTTTTCTTTCCACCAGCAGCTTCATTTTATTCTCTAGATAATGTTTATAAGTCATTTCTTGTGCTCAGTTTCTGTAGGATGCTTTATGCAAATCCAGGGCGTAATAGGAGGTGAAGCTATGTGAAGTTCATGTTTGTATATCTCAGAAAACGCGGATATTGGCGTTCTTAGGATTCTAGCCTGATAGTTGAGTAAATGATCCTAACCCTCATTAGAGGTCCACAGTTCTGGATTTTGCTGTGGCATCAGTAATACGTATCGTGAGCCATAGATGCAAGTGGCACGAACATACCCTTGCTGTAGCTCTGCCGTGATAAACTCTAGTTATTAAGTCATCTCGTCAGGTTTTCTTGTCTCCTTTTTAAATGTTCATCCCATTTTTTATGTCCCCACTCAAGGCTGGCACTCACCAGTTCAGAGTCACCGGGTGTCAGTGTTTCCTAGCCTGTTTTCCTATCTGAGTCTTTTCCCACCCCAGCTCTTCCAGCATGGACAGGGATGAAAGTAGGTGTGGAAGCAGACAAGTCCGACCTGCCCCTTACGGCTGAGGCACTGTCACTTCTCTGAGCCACAGCTCCCTCACCTGTCATGGGAGCAGAGAGCAGCCTGTAAGGTGCCTGTGAGGCTGAAATCAGACAGCAGGGGGAGGAGAGCACCATGAATGCCGACGATGCTCTGTGAATGACAGCTGCTCTCTTTCTGTTTTGTGTGTATTTCTACTGTTCAAACATATATTCTAGCAGTTTTCTAATGAAGAATCTGCAGCGGATTATTATTGCCTAATAGATGAAATCCACATTTTTCTTTTGGTTTTCAAGGTCTTCAGTATTCTGGGCTGAATTGCAAACTTTTTCTATAAAGGGTCAGATAATAGTTTAGGCTTTATTGTGTGAAAGCAGCTGTGGGTGATATATATGTAAATGAACATGACTGTGTTCCAGGAACGCTGTATTTGCAAAAACAGGTGTGGGCCTGGTTTGGCCCATGGGCCATAGTTGGCCAACTCCAGCCAGAATCTCAGTTCACCTTGATCTTCCACTTCCCCACACATACCTTCCTGGAATAAGTGTCCGCCTTCTGTTTCTTTCAGGTCTTCCGCACCCCTTCCCTCTGCCCATCTTCCTGGCCACACCTGTCTGGATTCTCAGCTCTTTCACATGCTATTCTGACTGCTTTTCTGACTGCTTTCTCACATGCTGGCTGCCGTTCTGAAACCCTGTGGCTTTTGTGGGTGGTTGCACTCGATAGCTTCTTATCAGAATTGTGAGTTTATAGTGGGTTGGAGGAGAAGAGCCTTGCAAGGAAGGCCCCGTCTCCACCTTGTTTGTACGCTCATGCTGCCTCACACAGACCTGGGCACCTGCTGGCTGTTGCAGTGATGGGACATGGCATATGATCACAGCAGCCCAGCTTGTGGCGGGTGTGGTTTTTTCTGCTCGGGCATCTGGTGGGACTACTCCCAGGGCTGGTCTGAGGACAGTAACGTGCATACGTCAGCTCCTCTGGGAGTGAGGCACACATCCTCTGGTCCTCTTTGCTGTGGTCTCTTTCTCTGGGTCCTGCACTCTGTGGTACCAGTGAGCCTGCAGTCTCAGCTCCCTCCTTTTCAGTACCAGCAATGATTTCTTAATGCCTTCTCTTATTTTTTAAGAGTTTAAAGTACACTAAGCATTATAGGGATTGACAGGTAGAGGAGGGTGGGAAGGTGGTATTTTTTTGGTCACCTTTGGTGGGAGTTTCTATCAGTGACTTCTGTACCAACCTCTGCTCCTTGTGTTCCTGGGAATGTGTAAATATCTAGCATCGTCATCAGAAAATCATTATTGGTTCCTCCGAATGCTGGTAGGATATTGGTGGCCAGTGGGCTGAGAAGGCAGTACCAGTTTGTCTCGGTGTGTTGGGAATTGTCAGTTAAAAACAAACTCTGGGAGGAGAACTTCATGCTGCTATTATCTCATAAGCCACTTGGAATCAGTTGTAGTTCTTGAATTGTCAGAGTTCATTTTTTTGGTAGTATAGCCATAATAGATAAAGCTTAGCAATGCAGTTTTATAACTGAGTGTCTCATATTTTCAAATAGTTCATCTTTATCTTGACTTTGTGGTTTACACATTTTTGCCATTATTTATTTCACTGTAATTTCTTTGCAGATCTAGTGCACTTAAGGTATTGGAGAGACTCTGAGGAGCTCAAGATTACAGAGTAATGATAGTCCTTCCACAGTCCCTAGGAGGAGGGTAGAAGACCACCACAGAAGTTCAACTGAAAACTTAACCACTTCCTGACCTTGGCAGATGCAAATGTGTGGTTACGGTTTCTTCCCAGAGAAGTGTGTGATTTAGTTGGGGAGTTAAGATGAATGTACTGGGAACAGTTTGAAAGTGATGTGAGAATGTGTCATTAGATGATGAACTGCGATCATGTTAAGTGTTGTGAAGTTCAAGGCAAGTACAGATCCTTAAGGCTTGGATTGCTGGAGGGAAAAAGGGAGCCTTGAGCCCCGGTGTGCCAAGTTGACAGGGAGGAGAAGAAAGGAGGGGCGTTCCAGGTGAGAGGGTGTAATTGGAGCACAGTATGAACGTGGCAGGGTCATGCGTTTCACAGGACAGCCGTGAGGAGCTGCACACATCTTCCCGCAGAAGCAGCTCATACAGTCTTAGATTGTTCTGGGAGTATTTGCCCTGGTTTGAATCATCCATTGTAAATTATTTCTCTTGTTTTTTTTCTTTTCTTTTTTTTTTTTTTTGTCTCAATATAGCACTCTGAATAACCCTGCTGATCAAATGGATGTGATTGGAGTAGGCGGCATTGACTTTGAAGATAACATCGCCCGCTTTTCTTCAAGGGGAATGACTACCTGGGTACGCTTTTCTTTGCTAAATAATTGTATTTAGCTGGACAGACTACTGTGGCTAGTGGCACCGGTTGTTCATGAGCCGTGGGGTGTATTTGTAAGTGTACAGACACCCTCACATTCCCAGCTGAATAGCTGGGGCTATGAGTGCCTGCCCAGCCATGAGGACAAGAGATCTGGCCCCTTCAGCATCTGCCCCTTCACTCTGGCAAGTCCACAGCTGCTGTGATCATTCTAAGTGTGTCTCCCAGTTTCACTTATTAACTGATTTCTGACGAACTCATCTTTATTTATTTATTTATTTATTTTTTTGAGAAGGAGTCTCGCTCTGTCGCCCAGGCTGGAGTGCAGTGGCCGGATCTCAGCTCACTGCAAGCTCCGCCTCCCGGGTTTACGCCATTCTCCTGCCTCAGCCTCCCAAGTAGCTGGGACTACAGCTGCCCACCACCTCGCCTGGCTAGATTTTTTGTATTTTTTTAGTAGAGACGGGGTTTCACTGTGTTAGCCAGGATGGTCTCGATCTCCTGACCTCGTGATCCGCCCGTCTCGGCCTCCGAAAGTGCTGGGATTACAGGCTTGAGCCACCGCGCCTGGCCTGAATTCATCTTTAGGTGAATTGGGTTCCTGCCCATTTACCCTATCTAGTAGTGGCAACCGTTTACCCTATCTAGTAGTGGTAAGCAGTGCTCCTCAGTGGTAGGTGAGATGATTTTTTTTTTTTTTTTTTTTTGCGGGGGACCTTAAGAAGTTGGAGAAGCCATTGAGAACAGCTTAATATCAACTCTGCTAACCCAGAAACAATTGCACTTAGCTGGACAAATTCAAAATAACTGCTACAGTTAATAATTCAGCTGTTCGGGCTTTAATTATGCAGGAAATTCACCCGCCTTTACCTGTCAAAGTTTGATGAAAAATTAGACGCTCATGCAGAACAGCAATTGTGTACCTTTGCCCTCACGGTGGCTGAGGGGAGCACCTGCCCTTCACTTTCTTCAGGGTCAGAGCATCTCTCCATGCTTTAACTTCACGTGTCACACTCGGAGGCCTCAGATAAGTCCCTGCAAAGATTCCCAACTGCCTGGGAACACTGTGGGCCTCGTCCACACTGCAGCACTTTACGGGATAGCCTTTGTACTGTGCCTTCTACCTGAGCCTTTGTACTGTGACAATGTCAGCCCCCAGTGTCCCTGCCACCCAGCCTCACCAGGGGTCCCCGCCTCCCACACTCACATGCCTCTTCCTGGAGCTGACCTGTTGTCTGGGGACTGCTCTCTCATGTGATAGTCTGTCCAGGGCAGGCTGCATATCCTCCCGTCCATGCTCTCTCAGCATGTTCCTTGTGCTGCCAGATACTAGGAAACTGCATCCGCCACTTTGTCCCCAGCTCCCCGTGTAAACGCTCTCACCAAACCGTGATGAGATGTCACCCACTTTGTCCCCAGCTCCCCATGTAAACGCTGTCACCGAACCGTGATGAGATGTCACGTCCATGGCCTTCATCACCAACCAGCTTTTGAATGGCGTTTGGGAAGTGTCCCTCCATCATCACAGCTGCGGTGGAGGGCGCCTTCCCTCGGCGCCCCAGTGTGTGTCCGCGGTCCTTGGCCTTCCCTTCAAATGGGTCTCATGTTTTCTGAATGTTTTCTAATGGAGTATTTCTCGTTTTGCCCCAATTCTTAAGAAGCTTAAGCGAGTACTTAATAAAACCTTATCCCAAGTTAGTCGGGTGGTTATCTTGTTCCTTCTCAATGGTTTCTTATTTCCTCTGTTACAACCATTTGAAACATCCACTCATACCTTATACTTTTTTCCTTGTAAAGAAACATGTTTGGGTTTTTTTACATTTTAACTTTCTAATTTTTCTAACATATTTCTAAGTTTAACTTATCTAGAGATAAAGCAGTTTCCGGTTTCTGGTCTTGGTGATAAGCCAGTGTCCGCTTTCTAGTCTGGCATGTCAGCAAAATTAAAATACTTATCTTTTAATTGCTTTATGCCTTTGCCGTTGTTCTGGTTGTTATAAAATATATTTTTAAAATGTTACTTTCTACGTTATCATTTAAGCTTATTTTCTGTATTGTAGTGAATATCTTTGTTGTTTTCTCTTTTGTTGGAGGCGGGGGCTGAGAGGAACAGGATCTCACTCTATTGCCCAGGCTGGTGTGCAGTGACACAATCACGGCTCACTGCATCCTTGACCTCCCGGGCTCAGGTGATCCTCCTGAGTAGCCAGGACTACAGGCTTGTGCCACTAGATCTAGCTAATTTTTGTATTTTTTGTGGAGATGGGGTTCTTGCTGTGTAGCCCAGGCTGGTCTGGAACTCCTGGGCTCAAGCAGTCCACGTGCGTCGGCCTCCCAAAGTGTTGGGATTACAGGTGTGAGCCCTGCGCCCGGCCTGGAGTGAATTTCAGACTAAAATCAGTACCTTCCTAAGGTTATATACTGTGTAACCCATATCTCTGTTCTGATTTGATTCACTCATAACTGCATGTGGCTGTACGCCAAAGTATCAGACATAGAAACCAAGCTGCTTTTATTCATAGGAGCTACCAGGAGGCTACGGTCGCGTGAAACCTGACATTGTCACCTATGGTGCTGGCGTGCGGGGTTCCGGCGTGAAAGGGGGGTGCCGGGCCCTCTCAGGGACCAGTGTTGCTTCTCCAGTGGTTGCAGGTGCTGTCACCTTATTAGTGAGGTGAGTGCTGCCCCCCAGAGAACAGTAGCTCCCACGTCAGGACAGGAGCACTCCGTGCCAGCAGAGCAGGAGTTGTGTCTTACTTCTGCCCTGACTTGGATTTGAGGGCTTAGGCCCTTCACAGCCTTGCTCTGTCTCTCCTTCTTCATCTCTGCAAAGAGTAGGAGTCACTTCTTTTATAGTTAGATGACTTGAATGTGAACACACTTTATAAGCTCAAGTAAACAAAGTGCTGATAGGCAAAATACCTGTTTATGTTTGTGTTCTGTTTTCTGATATCCCATTTATGTGCTAGAAGTGTGCTTTTTATATCCAAGCAAGCATATATATCAGGCAGGGAACAAAAAGTAAGATATGTCCCTGCCATATATCCTCCATTTCCTGGGGGATTCACTTTAAAAAAAAAAAAAAATTGCATATATGTAAGATATTCAACATGATGTTATGGGATACATATAGATAGTAAAAAGGTTACTCTAGTGAAACAGATTAACACATCCACCTTCTCAGTGTTACCCATTTGTTGTTTTTGTGACAGGGACTCACCTTTTAATGTTCACTGTAGCTAAGGATGTCAAACCCGCCAGGGACTGACAGTCACCACTCCGCTTTGTCTCACTGAATCTCCTGCAGTTGGAGTGGAGCTTAGTGACTGGGCCTTAATCTTGAAGATAATGAAAGTGGGAGAAAGTTCTCAAAGAGGCTGGGTGCAGTGGCTCACACCTGTAATCCCAGCACTTTGGGAGGCTGAGGGAGCAGGTCATCTGAGGTCAGGAGTTCAAGACCAGACTGATCAATGTTGTGCAACCCCGTCTCTACTAAAAATTACAAAAATTAGCCAGGCATGGTGGTGGGCAGCTGTAATCCCAGCTACTCAGGAGATTGAGGCAGGAAAATTGCTTGATCCCGGGAGGAAGAGGCTGCAGTGAACTGAGATCGCGCCACTGCACTCCAGCCTGGGTGACAGAGCAAGACTCTGTCTCAATCAGCCAATCAATAAATAAAGTTCTCCAAGCGAGTAGACCAGAGTTGATGTTCACATGGTGTCACTTTCTTTGGAGGCCTGTGTTTCCTTACTCTCAGTTATATAAAAAGAAGTCTTTGGGGCTGGCATTTATCTTGTCACTGTATCTTCCCCCAGAATAAATTGTACTTCTTCTATCTAGATGAAGTTTTAGTTGAGTGTTGTGATAACACACAAAACTCTGTGTATTTGGAAGTTATTCTATGCTAATTTAAAAATTAATTAATATAAGCTAATAGTATTAAATGTCTTTATATTTTAAATTCTCTTTAAGTAAATTGAATATTGATTTCAGCTTCTAATGCCAGATATTATTTTGTTAGTAATCCTTAATAAAGCTAGATATTGGGCTGGGTGTGGTAGCTCACACCTGTAATCCCAGCACTTTGGGAGGCCAAGGCAAGAGGATTGTTTGAGGCTAGTAGTTTGAGACCAGCTGGGGCAACATAGTGAGACCCCATCTCTACCAAAAAAGGGGGTAGATATCTCTCTCTTTCCCCGTTTCTCTGTTCTTCCCTTAGAGTTTGGAGCCAAATTCTTGAGAATGTTGACATTGGCCAGACTGGCCTCTGGAGAATAACCGTGTGCTTGCTGGAAACACTGTCTTCTCTTCCAGTTGTTTTCCTCTCTCCAGTGTTACATCAAGTGAGGAGCAAAGTGGAGGGAAGGTGGATAGTGGGCTACCTGGCCTACTTGCACCCTTGTATTTGCCAGGTGGAGAGGACTCAGTTAGGGCTCCTGTTTCTAATTTTGTTGATTCTAGAAACAGAAAATACTGGTTCATTTTTCCTACACGCCATGATTGTTAGCGGGAAGTGAAGGCTCTGCCTTCACCGTTGAGCCCATCAGCTCTCTGCTGTTTAGTAAGCGGGCATCCGAGGGGTTGTTCCTTTTCCCAGCAGCTTCTTTAAGTGCAGATATTTTCAGCAACAAGGAAGCCTTTCAGTCTCAACATCTCACTGCAGCAGATAGAAATGCCATCGTGATCATTCAGAAGCGCCTCTGTATGTGACAGTCGCTCGCAATAGAAGCCGAGCAGCAGTGGCGGCCTCCTGAGCTCCAGCCTGATGATGCTGTGAAAGGCAGTGGAGCGCAGCCCTTGAGTTCACTTTATAGGCAGGAAGAGGGGGAAGATTGTTGACCTGTAGCTTTGAGCAGTTCTTTTATTCTGTCATTAAAAATTAATTCTACTTTATCTCGTCGTCTTATGTCACATTTCCCATTTAGAAAACCTGCGTAGACTCCAAGACCAACCACTATCACATACAAATATTTAGGAACTTAGGAGAGTAAGTTTTCCTTTTTTGCGTACTGATATTCCCCCCTCAATTTTAGGAATTAAAATTGACTTGTATTTATAATACGTAGATACATAAAAATAGATGTTTTAATGTTAGTATTACCAGGCTGAGTTCCTAGCCAGGTCGCACTGTGTGTTAAAGCTTGTTCAGATGCATTCTTATGGTGAAACTGAAGGTGGCCTTAGGTTTGCGTCATTCTGAAAGGCATCATCCATCTGGGTGGCTCATCCCAGACAAGCCTCCCAATCTGGAAACAAAAAGGTGAGGATTGGCTTTGGAGGCAGCGGTCCTCACTCAGACCTGTGTCTCCTGCCAGTCCTGTGTTGTGGCCCCTCCCCAGGATCTGAGTGTGCTCCTCCTGCTCCCAGCCAGGCGGTGTCCCATGGCATCTTCTTCCTGTGGCCAGCAGGCTTCCCCTCCCCTGAGGAGTCAGGACGTCCTACACATTCATGCCTTCTGCAGCCTATGTGGTTGTTCAGTTAAATTATCAGAAACATACGTGTTCCTGGTGCATTTAGCATAAACGGCCCTAGCCCATGGGTCCCATAGAAGGTTGCGGAGCGGTCAGTCCTGGAGCGGGTACAGAAATGAGTGCGCTCTCATGCTGTCACACAGGCGGTGCCAGACAAGCACCTGTTAGATATGAAACAAGACCACAGGCCTCTTGTGTGCACGTTTGTAGGTTAGGTTTCAGTGGTCTGATTTTCATCCTTTCACTGAGAGAAAATGAACAAATGCTTGATTTTTCCTCCAGCACAGTCCAGAAGCGTGAGCTGGTGAATCCTGCCAGTATGAAGCAGGCCCTGATTGCATCAGCCCGGAGACTCCCCGGGGTCAACATGTTTGAGCAAGGCCACGGCAAGCTCGATCTGCTCAGAGCCTATCAGATCCTCAACAGCTACAAGCCACAGGCAAGGTCAGTGCGCCATCCTGCCAGTGGGCCTTTCTCTCCTTCACTGGGCTCTGGGCGAAGTTTCCCTCTGCACTAGTACAAGCCTCGAAACAAAAAATGATGACTAAGCACAGAATTCTCGGGGTGCTCAGAGAGGTTTTGCTGCTGCTTCTACCAGGGTACCGCTGGCAGAACTGGTAGCTACTTTCGACTTACTGATGTTATCTTTAATATAAATGGTTAAAAGTGATGATTTCTGAGTGGTTTGGTTTTTTTTTTTTTGCTTTTGTTTACTTTTTTAGACTTGAAATAATCTTAGGTTTACAGAAATTTTGCAAAAATAGGAGAGAGTTGTCATAACAAGATTGCCCAGTTTCCCCTGATGCCACCGTTTCAGATCACTGGAGTACAGCTGTTAAAACTAACATACGAACACTGACCCTGTGCTGTAATTCACCTGCAGACCACATGCATCTCGCCAGCTCCCATGGTGCTCCCGTCCGGCCTGGGCCCTGCTTTGTTTTCACCCTTTGTTTTGAAATGATTTTAGATTTACAGCAAAGTTTCACAGATAGTTCATGAGAACCCCTAAGTCCTTCACCCAGCTTTCCCTAACCTTAATATCTTCCGAAACCTCCGTGTGAGCATCAGAGCCTGGAAATGAATCTTGGTAGCACTGCTGACCACAGCATGAGCCTCATAATCTGGAAATGAACCTTGGTGTAGCTCTGATGACTGACCTGCAGGCTTCATTCAGATTCTGCCCATTGTCCCACAGGTCCCTTCTCTGAGATCCAGTCCACGATCCCACGTTAGATTTCATTTTCCTGTCTTCTTAGTTTCCTCTAATCACAGATGGTTCCTCCGTTTTCCTTCATCTTATTACTGGTGGTGTTCATTTTCATCATTTGATTAATGTGGTCTGTCAGTCTGGGTCCTCCCAAGAAGCAGACGCCAAGCTAGGATTAGATGTTCAAAAGATTTGTGGGGAGTGAGGACCTCTGAAGGATAAAGGGAAGGGTATGGGAATAGGCAAGAACTGCAGTGCTGATCTGACACCGAAAAGTTAGAAAAACTGGGGAGGAAGAGGCTCGCACAGGCCTGAAAAAGTTTTAGCTCCTGGGAAATCCTTGAACCCGATTGCCTGTTGGAGGAGTCCTGTGTCCCCCAGGAATGGGCCTGCCCTAGTGCCTGCTCTGTGCTTAGTCATTGGCTGGGAGCAGCCCCAGAGGGGAGGCATGGGCTTGGCACAGACGTGTGAGGACCCGAGGGCAGCAGCTGCAGGTGTCCTCCTGCAGAGGAGATCTGAGCTGCTGGCCCTGTGGGGCCAGAGGTGGCACCTGCCAGATGTCTGCACTGTGTAGCCCCTGTTTCCTTTGTGACTTCTCAGTGTCTCATGGGGGCATGTTTTGAGATGGTCTTGTTTCTTCACATACTTCCACTCACTCATGTTAGCATGCCTTGATGGTTCTTGCTTTTGGTGATTACTCCTGAGGACTTTGACACATGATGATTTTCTTTTTCCTTCATTCCATTTGCATTTATTAATGGGAACTCTGCTGGAAGGAAGAACTGTCCTTTCTCTCCCATTTAATTATTCAGTTCTTTATATCAGTATGGAAGCATAGATACTTATTTTACTCTGTGGATTATAATTAATATCATCATTGAGTTGGTCGTCCAAATTGTCCCAGAGTTGGCTGTTGGGAGCTCCGTCTAGTTGGCATGTGTGTGTTTTCAGCATGTGTCCAGCCTTTTCTGAGCACTTCCTGTCTTCTTGGCAGCGCAGGATGTCCTGTCATGCACTTCTGTGCTCTAGCCTTGGTATCAGTTCTTTCTTCAAGCGGGTCTTTCCTGATGGCCTGTTCTAATGGTATTGAGATATCAAGACCTGGGCACTCGGGGTGCTCACAGCTGCTGTGCTCACAGTGGTTACTGCACTCTTCAGACAGAGCTGGGCAGTGTATGGACATGTGCACAGACACACACGCCTGCTTCTGTATCTGCCTATCAGTGTATGTACCGGAAACATGAGTAATGCCACCTCCAGATTCCACCTAGTATCTCAGTGTTCGTTCCAGCCTTTCCCTCTCCTTGTTTCTGTTTATTTATTTATTTCTTGTTTACAGAGATAGTCATATTAAACCTCTGTTTCAGCTCCATTCTCCAACAGTGAGAAGCCTGGCTCTCATTATCCACAATATATTGACTTATTTGCTTAGTCCTAGTATATACATACTGAGCAGCTTTGGAATTGCTAACCCATGTCTTTGTGAATTTTTTAAATACAGTATTTATGATAGTACATCATTATCTTTGGCCCTACAGAATATAGTTATAATGTTTTCTTCAGTTACTTAGGTTAATTCTTTCCTTGGTGTCTATTTTTAATACATTTGGACTCATTTATTCATATTTGTATTCCTTTTTAGATTTCCCCCACATCCTGATTGATTAGAACTTATTGGGTGTATGAAACATTACTGTGGTTCTAAGGATGTGTTAGTTTGTTCTTGCACCGCTATAAAAAAAATACCTGACACTGGGTAATTTATAAAGAAAAGAGGTTCAATTGGCTCTTGGTTCTGCAGGCTGTACAGGAAGCCTAGCGCCAGCACCTGCTTCTGGGGAGGCCTCAGGGAGCTTCCAATCATGGCAGAAGGTGAAGGGGAGCCAGCACATCACATGGCAAGAGAGGTTGCAAGAGAGTGGGGAGGTCCCGGACTTTTAAATACCCAGATCTTGCCTGAGCTGAGCGAGAACTCAGATGTCACCAAAGGGATGGTGCTAAACCAGCCATGAGGGATCTGCCCCCATGATCCCGTCACCTCCCACCAGGCCCACCTCCAACATTGGGGATTACAAGTCAGCATGAACCTTGGAGGGGACAAGCATCCAAACCATGTCAGTTCCCATTCGCCTGTTCTTTCTACCAGGCTTCCACACACGCCTTAGGTAACGATCACATCAGGTTTGGGTTTATCCTTCCCCCCTCCCCCGCCACCCCACAAATGAGCACATACATAGAAGGATAGCATCATTGTGGATATTCTTTTGGATTCTGCTTTTTTCACTTAATGTCTTGGAAATCTCTCCACGTCGGTGCATAGAACTTCTCCTCCTTTTTCACAACCGTATCCTGTGAATGTACAATTGTTTAAGCCATTACTTGTCTACATGTGGGCTTTTAAATTGTTTCCAGTATTTTGTAATTATAAACTTGCAATGAATAACCTCAGGCCTGTGTGTCTTAGTTTTCTTGGAGGTGTTCCTTCAGGGTGAATTCCTAAAATTTTACCCTGCTCAGCATTGAGAGTGTCCAGTAGCTCTTTTAGGTAAGGTGGCACTGCTGGTCCAGGTCGAGAGCGTCCGGTAGCGCTGTTAGGTAAGGTGGCACTGCTGGTCCAGGTCGAGAGCGTCCGGTAGCGCTGTTAGGTAAGGTGGCACTGCTGGTCCAGGTCGAGAGCGTCCGGTAGCGCTGTTAGGTAAGGTGGCACTGCTGGTCCAGGTCGAGAGCGTCCGGTAGCGCTGTTAGGTAAGGTGGCACTGCTGGTCCAGGTCGAGAGCGTCCGGTAGCGCTGTTAGGTAAGGTGGCACTGCTGGTCCAGGTCGAGAGCGTCCGGTAGCGCTGTTAGGTAAGGTGGCACTGCTGGTCCAGGTCGAGAGCGTCCGGTAGCGCTGTTAGGTAAGGTGGCACTGCTGGTCCAGGTCGAGAGCGTCCGGTAGCGCTGTTAGGTAAGGTGGCACTGCTGGTCCAGGTCGAGAGCGTCCGGTAGCGCTGTTAGGTAAGGTGGCACTGCTGGTCCAGGTCGAGAGCGTCCGGTAGGGCTGTTAGGTAAGGTGGCACTGCTGGTCCAGGTCGAGAGCGTCCGGTAGGGCTGTTAGGTAAGGTGGCACTGCTGGTCCAGGTCGAGAGCGTCCGGTAGCGCTGTTAGGTAAGGTGGCACTGCTGGTCCAGGTCGAGAGCGTCCGGTAGCGCTGTTAGGTAAGGTGGCACTGCTGGTCCAGGTCGAGAGCGTCCGGTAGCGCTGTTAGGTAAGGTGGCACTGCTGGTCCAGGTTGAGAGTGTCCGGTAGCGCTGTTAGGTAAGGTGGCACTGCTGGTCAGCATTGAGAGCGTCCGGTAGCGCTGTTAGGTAAGGTGGCATTGCTGGTCAGCGTTGAGAGCATCGGGTAACTCTGTCAGGCCTTGCTTTGTTTCCCTGCGGAAGGGTTGTGCCTCTTTGTGTTGTGTGAGCAGTGTGCATGAGTGCTGGTTTCCCCAGAGCCTCACAACAGAATGTTCTGTCATACGTGTTACCTTTTACAAATCTGATTGGTAAGGAATAGTATTTCACTATTGTGTAATTCGTGTTTCTCTATTTATGAGTGAGTTTGAACATGTAAGTCTATGTTTAAGAGCTTTTTTTTTTTTTTTTTTTTTTGAGATGGAGTCTTGCTCTGCCACCCAGGCTGGAGTGCAGTGGCCGGATCTCCGCTCACTGCAAGCTCCGCCTCCCGGGTTCACGCCATTCTCCTGCCTCAGCCTCCCGAGTAGCTGGGACTACAGGCGTCCGCCTCGTCGCCCGGCTAGTTTTTTTGTATTTTCTATTAGAGACGGGGTTTCACCGTATTAGCCAGGATGGTCTCGATCTCCTGATCTCGTGATCCGCCCGTCTCGGCCTCCCAAAGTGCTGGGATTACAGGCTTGAGCCACCGCGCCCGGCACGATTTTTTTTTTTTTTTTTTTTTTTTTCAGACAGTCTCGCTCTGTTGCCCAGGCTGGAGGGCAGTGGTGCAATCACAGCTCACAGCAACTTCTGCCTCCTGGGTTCAAGCAATTCTCCTGCGTCACCCTCCTGAATATCTGGGATTACAGGCACATGCCACCACACACCCAGCTACTTTTTGTACTTTACTTAGTAGAGACGGGGTTTCACCATGTTGGTCAGCTGATTTCAAACTCCTGACCTCAAGTGATCCACCCGCCTCAGCCTCCAAAGTGCTGGGATTATAGGCGTGAGCTGCGCCCGGCTGCTACATATAATGTTTAATAAAATGAGCAGCATCCAGCCACAGATATTGGACATAACAAAAACTAGACTCTAAGAATAAAGACCAGCAGAAGCAGATCATAGGAAATAGTCTTGTAAAGATTTCAAATATTATAGTAACCAGAAAGATGATTTTTTCTTTTTTTTTTTTTTTTTTTTTTGAGACGGAGTCTCACTCTGTCGCCGGGGCTGGAGTGCAGTGGCCGGATCTCAGCTCACTGCAAGCTCCGCCTCCCGGGTTCCCGCCATTCTCCTGCCTCAGCCTCCCGTGCAGCCGGGACTACAGGCGCCGCCACCTCGCCCAGCTAGTTTTTTGTATTTTTTAGTAGAGACGGGGTTTCACAGTGTTAGCCAGGATGGTCTCGATATCCTGACCTCGTGATCCGCCCGTCTCGGCCTCCCAAAGTGCTGGGATTACAGGCTTGAGCCACCGCGGCCGGCCTTTTTTTTTTTTTTTTTTTTTTTTTTACCTTTTTTGTGAATTGTCTGTTCATTTATTTTTCAATGGGGT